>NW_020911629.1:567-968 GCF_003984885.1 Neopelma chrysocephalum | reverse complement strand
AGCCCCGCCCCGCACGCGCCCCTGGCCGTTGGGTCACGTGCCCCCCCGCGGGGTCACGTGCGTCACGGGTCACGTGCCCACGCCGGTCCGCGGGGGTGCCCCGCCCCGCCCCCCCCGTTCTCAGCCCCCCGTGCCCCCCTCCCTCACACCCACCCGCCCCCCCGGTTCCCCCCTCCCCGTTCCCATCCCTCACACCCCCCTCCATTCCCCTCACCGCCCTCCCCTCTCACCGTTCCCATCCCCCCCCGCTGTCGCAGCTGTTCCGGTTCTTCCTCCTCCGCCTCCTCCTCCTCGCGGCCGCGTGGGGGCGGAGCCCGACGCCGGAAGCGGAAGCGCCGCGAGGGAAAGGGCGGTGGGGGGTGAGATCAGCTGGTCACGTGAGGCCGCGGCGGCCAATGGGG
>NW_020911629.1:0-467 GCF_003984885.1 Neopelma chrysocephalum | reverse complement strand
CCCCCCCCGCTGTCGCAGCTGTTCCGGTTCTTCCTCCTCCGCCTCCTCCTCCTCGCGGCCGCGTGGGGGCGGAGCCCGACGCCGGAAGCGGAAGCGCCGCGAGGGAAAAGGGCGGAGGGGGGGTGAGATCAGCTGGTCACGTGAGGCCGCGGCGGCCAATGGGGAAGGGGGAGAGAGACCGGAGGGGGCGGGGCGAGGCACCCCCGCGGACCGGCGTGGGCACGTGACCCGTGACGCACGTGACCCCGCGGGGGGCACGTGACCCAACGGCCAGGGGCGCGTGCGGGGCGGGGCTATGCAAATGAAGCGGTCACATGAAACGAGAAGCGCAGCCCCGCCCCTCGAAAAAAGCCGCGCGCGGGTCACGTGATGCGGAAAGGAGGCGTGGCCCCGCTATTGATTTTTGTTGTGGGCGTGGTTATGCTAATGAGCCGCGACGGGTCCCCTCGGCCCCTCAGGACCCCCCC
>NW_020911628.1:753-1496 GCF_003984885.1 Neopelma chrysocephalum | reverse complement strand
AATCCAACTGGTTTTGCCCAGATTTCCCATTTTCTTCCCCCCAAAAACCATACTTCCAGAAATCCCCCTATTTTTGCCCTAAACTCCTAATTTTTCCCCCAAAAAACGCCATTACTTTGGAAAAGAAGTCACTTTTTTTCTCCCAAGAAAACACCTTTTTTGCCCAAATTTCCTAGTTTTGCCCCCAAAACCCCTTACTTTCCAAAAAAAATCACTGTTTTTCTGCCAAGGAAACACCTTTTTTCCCCAAATCTCCATTTCCCCCCCCAAAAAAAACGTATTTCCAAAAATCCCTCCATTTTTCCCCCAAATCTCCCATTTTTCCCCCAAAACCCATTACTTTCAAAAAAATAGAACACCCAATAGAACACCTTTTTTGCCAAAATTTCCCATTTCCCCCCCCAAAAAAAATATTTCCAAAAATCCCCCTATTTTCCCCCAACTCTCCTGTTTTTTCCCCAAAAAAACCCTTACTTTTAAAAAAAAATCGCTTTTTTTTTTCTCCAGAGAAAATGCCTTTTTTTCTCAAATCTCCCATTTTTCCCCCAAACCCATTGCTTAACAAAAAAAGTCACTTTTTTTTCTCCTAAGAAAATGCCTTTTTTGCCCAATTTTCCCATTTTTTCTCCTCCCAAAAATCTGTATTTCCAAAAATCCCCCTATTTTTCCCCCAAATCTCCTATTTTTTCCCCAAAAAAACCTCTTACTTTTGAAAAAAAAATCACTTTTTTTCTCCCAAGAAA
>NW_020911628.1:0-743 GCF_003984885.1 Neopelma chrysocephalum | reverse complement strand
AATCCAACTGGTTTTGCCCAGATTTCCCATTTTCTTCCCCCCAAAAACCATACTTCCAGAAATCCCCCTATTTTTGCCCTAAACTCCTAATTTTTCCCCCAAAAAACGCCATTACTTTGGAAAAGAAGTCACTTTTTTTCTCCCAAGAAAACACCTTTTTTGCCCAAATTTCCTAGTTTTGCCCCCAAAACCCCTTACTTTCCAAAAAAAATCACTGTTTTTCTGCCAAGGAAACACCTTTTTTCCCCAAATCTCCATTTCCCCCCCCAAAAAAAACGTATTTCCAAAAATCCCTCCATTTTTCCCCCAAATCTCCCATTTTTCCCCCAAAACCCATTACTTTCAAAAAAATAGAACACCCAATAGAACACCTTTTTTGCCAAAATTTCCCATTTCCCCCCCCAAAAAAAATATTTCCAAAAATCCCCCTATTTTCCCCCAACTCTCCTGTTTTTTCCCCAAAAAAACCCTTACTTTTAAAAAAAAATCGCTTTTTTTTTTCTCCAGAGAAAATGCCTTTTTTTCTCAAATCTCCCATTTTTCCCCCAAACCCATTGCTTAACAAAAAAAGTCACTTTTTTTTCTCCTAAGAAAATGCCTTTTTTGCCCAATTTTCCCATTTTTTCTCCTCCCAAAAATCTGTATTTCCAAAAATCCCCCTATTTTTCCCCCAAATCTCCTATTTTTTCCCCAAAAAAACCTCTTACTTTTGAAAAAAAAATCACTTTTTTTCTCCCAAGAAA
>NW_020911627.1:569-1128 GCF_003984885.1 Neopelma chrysocephalum | reverse complement strand
GTAGGACCCCCATGTTCCCAGTAGGACCCCCATGTCCCCAGTAGGATCCCCACATTCCCTGTAGGACCCCCACGTTCCTGGTAGGACCCCCACATTCCCAGTAGGACCCCCACATTCCTGGTAGGACCTCCACATTCCCAGTAGGACCCCCATGTTCCCAGTAGGACCCCCACATTCCCAGTAGGACCCCCACATTCCCTGGTAGGACCCCCATGTTCCCTATAGGACCCCCATGTTCCCAGTAGGACCCCCACATTCCCTGTAGGACCCCCACGTTCCCAGTAGGACCCCCACGTTCCCAGTAGGACCCCCATGTTCCCAGTAGGACCCCCACGTTCCCAGTAGGCCCCCCATGTTCCAGTAGGACCCCCATGTTCCCAGTAGGACCCCCACATTCCCTGTAGGACCCCCACATTCCTGGTAGGACCCCCATGTTCCCAGTAGGACCCCCACATTCCCGGCAGGACCCCCACATTCCTGGTAGGACCCCCACATTCCCAGTAGGACCCCCACGTTCCCAGTAGGACCCCCACATTCCCAGTAGGACCCCCACATTCCC
>NW_020911627.1:0-559 GCF_003984885.1 Neopelma chrysocephalum | reverse complement strand
GTAGGACCCCCATGTTCCCAGTAGGACCCCCATGTCCCCAGTAGGATCCCCACATTCCCTGTAGGACCCCCACGTTCCTGGTAGGACCCCCACATTCCCAGTAGGACCCCCACATTCCTGGTAGGACCTCCACATTCCCAGTAGGACCCCCATGTTCCCAGTAGGACCCCCACATTCCCAGTAGGACCCCCACATTCCCTGGTAGGACCCCCATGTTCCCTATAGGACCCCCATGTTCCCAGTAGGACCCCCACATTCCCTGTAGGACCCCCACGTTCCCAGTAGGACCCCCACGTTCCCAGTAGGACCCCCATGTTCCCAGTAGGACCCCCACGTTCCCAGTAGGCCCCCCATGTTCCAGTAGGACCCCCATGTTCCCAGTAGGACCCCCACATTCCCTGTAGGACCCCCACATTCCTGGTAGGACCCCCATGTTCCCAGTAGGACCCCCACATTCCCGGCAGGACCCCCACATTCCTGGTAGGACCCCCACATTCCCAGTAGGACCCCCACGTTCCCAGTAGGACCCCCACATTCCCAGTAGGACCCCCACATTCCC
>NW_020911626.1:566-1122 GCF_003984885.1 Neopelma chrysocephalum | reverse complement strand
GCGCTTTGCGGGGGTCCGGCGCTGGCGGGGGTTGGGGGCCGGGGGGGCGGGTTGGGCGGAGGCGGGCGGAGACGGCTCCGCGCGTGCTGGGTGTGCCCGCGCACTCCCGCTGGCCCCCGCGCCGCCCGGAAGCATGTGCGTTCTTGGCAAAGGACCCTTCGCGAGCCGTGAGCCTTTTTTGCGCGCTTTGCGGGGGTCCGGCGCCGGCGGGGGGTGGGGGCAGGGGGGCGGTTGTGGCGGGGGGCGGAGGGGGGCGGAGACGGCTGTGTGCGTTCTGGGGTTGTCCGCGCACTCCCGCTGGCCCCCGCGGCGCCCGGAAGCATGTGCGTTCTTGGCACGGAACCCTGCGCGAGCCGTGAGCCTTTTTTGCGCGCTTTGCGGGGGTCCGGCGCTGGCGGGGGGTGGGGGCCGGGGAGGGCGGGGGGGGCGGAGGGCGGAGGGGGCCGCAGACGGCTCCGCGGGTGCTGGGGGTGTCTGCGCACTGCCGCCGGCCTCCGCGCCGCCCGGAGGCATGTGCGTTCTTCGCACAGGATGCTGCGCAAGCCGTGAACCTTTT
>NW_020911626.1:0-556 GCF_003984885.1 Neopelma chrysocephalum | reverse complement strand
GCGCTTTGCGGGGGTCCGGCGCTGGCGGGGGTTGGGGGCCGGGGGGGCGGGTTGGGCGGAGGCGGGCGGAGACGGCTCCGCGCGTGCTGGGTGTGCCCGCGCACTCCCGCTGGCCCCCGCGCCGCCCGGAAGCATGTGCGTTCTTGGCAAAGGACCCTTCGCGAGCCGTGAGCCTTTTTTGCGCGCTTTGCGGGGGTCCGGCGCCGGCGGGGGGTGGGGGCAGGGGGGCGGTTGTGGCGGGGGGCGGAGGGGGGCGGAGACGGCTGTGTGCGTTCTGGGGTTGTCCGCGCACTCCCGCTGGCCCCCGCGGCGCCCGGAAGCATGTGCGTTCTTGGCACGGAACCCTGCGCGAGCCGTGAGCCTTTTTTGCGCGCTTTGCGGGGGTCCGGCGCTGGCGGGGGGTGGGGGCCGGGGAGGGCGGGGGGGGCGGAGGGCGGAGGGGGCCGCAGACGGCTCCGCGGGTGCTGGGGGTGTCTGCGCACTGCCGCCGGCCTCCGCGCCGCCCGGAGGCATGTGCGTTCTTCGCACAGGATGCTGCGCAAGCCGTGAACCTTTT
>NW_020911625.1:673-1336 GCF_003984885.1 Neopelma chrysocephalum | reverse complement strand
TGTGACCCCTCGCTAAAGCACTCAGGGGTACCTGGGACACCCCCAAAACACAGCTGGGGTGGCCCTAAAGTCACCTGTGCCCCCTCTCACTAAAGAATAGGGTCACCTGTGCCACCCCCCAAAAGTATAGAATCATGTGTGACCCTTCCCCAAAGCACCCAGGGGTCCCTGGGACACCCCCAAAATACAGCTGGGGTGGCCCCAAAGTCACTTGGGACACCCACCCCAAAAGGACAAGGTCACCTGTGCCCCCTCCCCAATTCCCAGTTGTTTGGGGTGCCCCTACCAGGAGATGTTGGTTTTGGGGTCCTCACTGTCATTTGTCACCCCCAAACAGGGTCCCAGTGCCCCCCCTTGATTCCCAGGGTTTTGGGGTGCCCGTACCGGGGGATGTTGTTTTTGGGGTCTTCACTGTCATTTGTTCCTCCCAAACAGGGTCCCAGTGCCCCCCTCCCCAATTCCCAGGGTTCTGGGGTGCCCGTACCGGGGGATGTTGTTTTTGGGGTCCTCGCTGTCGTTGGCCAGCCCCCCAAACAGGTAACACTTGTTGCCCACCAGGGAGAAGCTGTGGCCCAGCCGGGGGCAGGGGGGGGGCCCGTTTTTGGGGGTCTTCGCCTTCAGTCGCTTCCACTCCCAGCGGCTGGCCTGGAATGGGGGGGGGGA
>NW_020911625.1:0-663 GCF_003984885.1 Neopelma chrysocephalum | reverse complement strand
TGTGACCCCTCGCTAAAGCACTCAGGGGTACCTGGGACACCCCCAAAACACAGCTGGGGTGGCCCTAAAGTCACCTGTGCCCCCTCTCACTAAAGAATAGGGTCACCTGTGCCACCCCCCAAAAGTATAGAATCATGTGTGACCCTTCCCCAAAGCACCCAGGGGTCCCTGGGACACCCCCAAAATACAGCTGGGGTGGCCCCAAAGTCACTTGGGACACCCACCCCAAAAGGACAAGGTCACCTGTGCCCCCTCCCCAATTCCCAGTTGTTTGGGGTGCCCCTACCAGGAGATGTTGGTTTTGGGGTCCTCACTGTCATTTGTCACCCCCAAACAGGGTCCCAGTGCCCCCCCTTGATTCCCAGGGTTTTGGGGTGCCCGTACCGGGGGATGTTGTTTTTGGGGTCTTCACTGTCATTTGTTCCTCCCAAACAGGGTCCCAGTGCCCCCCTCCCCAATTCCCAGGGTTCTGGGGTGCCCGTACCGGGGGATGTTGTTTTTGGGGTCCTCGCTGTCGTTGGCCAGCCCCCCAAACAGGTAACACTTGTTGCCCACCAGGGAGAAGCTGTGGCCCAGCCGGGGGCAGGGGGGGGGCCCGTTTTTGGGGGTCTTCGCCTTCAGTCGCTTCCACTCCCAGCGGCTGGCCTGGAATGGGGGGGGGGA
>NW_020911624.1:615-1220 GCF_003984885.1 Neopelma chrysocephalum | reverse complement strand
CCCCCTGGGATGGGAATATCCCGGGATAACCTGGATTTTCCATCCCATCCCAAGGTCGCTGCTCCCAAACCGGCCCCAAAGGACGGGAACAACAGGTGGGAATTGGGTGGGAATTCTGTGGGAATTGGGTGGGAATGAAGGTGGGAATTGGGTGGGAACTGGGAGGGAATTGGGTGGGAATGGGAGTGGGAATTCTGTGGGAATGGGGGTGGGAATTGGGGGGGAATTGGAGATGGGAATTGGGATGTGATTTGGAAGGGAATTGGGTGGGAATTAGGTGGGAATTGGATGGGAATTGGGGTGGGAATTGAGGTGGGAATTGGGTGGGAATTGGGAGGGAATTGGGATGGGAATCACGGTGGGAATAGGGTGGGAATTGGATGGGAATGGGAGTGGGAATTGGGTGGGAATTTGGTGGGAATTGGGTGGGAATGGGGGTGGGAATTGGGTGGGAATTGGGATGGGAATTTGAAGGGAATTGGGTGGGAATTGGGGGGGAATTGGGTGGGAATGGGAGTGGGAATTCTGTGGGAATTGGGTGGGAATTGGGTGGGAATTGGGAGCAATTGGGGGTGAATTGGGATTGGGAATTGGGTGGGAATTGG
>NW_020911624.1:0-605 GCF_003984885.1 Neopelma chrysocephalum | reverse complement strand
CCCCCTGGGATGGGAATATCCCGGGATAACCTGGATTTTCCATCCCATCCCAAGGTCGCTGCTCCCAAACCGGCCCCAAAGGACGGGAACAACAGGTGGGAATTGGGTGGGAATTCTGTGGGAATTGGGTGGGAATGAAGGTGGGAATTGGGTGGGAACTGGGAGGGAATTGGGTGGGAATGGGAGTGGGAATTCTGTGGGAATGGGGGTGGGAATTGGGGGGGAATTGGAGATGGGAATTGGGATGTGATTTGGAAGGGAATTGGGTGGGAATTAGGTGGGAATTGGATGGGAATTGGGGTGGGAATTGAGGTGGGAATTGGGTGGGAATTGGGAGGGAATTGGGATGGGAATCACGGTGGGAATAGGGTGGGAATTGGATGGGAATGGGAGTGGGAATTGGGTGGGAATTTGGTGGGAATTGGGTGGGAATGGGGGTGGGAATTGGGTGGGAATTGGGATGGGAATTTGAAGGGAATTGGGTGGGAATTGGGGGGGAATTGGGTGGGAATGGGAGTGGGAATTCTGTGGGAATTGGGTGGGAATTGGGTGGGAATTGGGAGCAATTGGGGGTGAATTGGGATTGGGAATTGGGTGGGAATTGG
>NW_020911623.1:578-1146 GCF_003984885.1 Neopelma chrysocephalum | reverse complement strand
TTGGGCAGGTTTTGGGGGCTCTGGGCAGGTTTTGGGGCTCTGGGTGGATCTGGGCAGGTTTTGGGGGGGTCTGGGCAGGTTTTGGGGGGTCTGGGTGGGTCTGGGCAGGTTTTGGGGGGTCTGGGCAGGTTTTTGGGGCTCTGGGCAGGTTTTGGGGGGTCTGGGCAGGTTTTGGGGGGGTCTCTCTGGGTCTGGGCAGGTTTTGGGGGTCTGGGCAGATTTTGGGGGGTCTGGGTGGGTCTGGACAGGTTTTGGGGGGTCCCTCTGGGTCTGGGGGGTCCTGCTGGTGTTCGGGGGTCCCCCCTGACCCCCCCTTTGCCCCCCAGGGGGGGATCACACGCGGGGCAAGACGGTGCTGACGGCCAAGGTCGGGGGGCTCTCGGCCTTCGCCACCAAACGCAGCAGCTGCGTGGGCTGCAGGGCCCTGCTGCCCCACCACGGTGAGACCCCCCAAAACACCCCAAAACTGCCCCTAAAACACCCCAAAAATACCCCCAGAAACAATCCATAACTCCCCCTGCAGGGCCCTGCTGCCCCACCACGGTGAGACCCCAAAAACACCCCAAAA
>NW_020911623.1:0-568 GCF_003984885.1 Neopelma chrysocephalum | reverse complement strand
TTGGGCAGGTTTTGGGGGCTCTGGGCAGGTTTTGGGGCTCTGGGTGGATCTGGGCAGGTTTTGGGGGGGTCTGGGCAGGTTTTGGGGGGTCTGGGTGGGTCTGGGCAGGTTTTGGGGGGTCTGGGCAGGTTTTTGGGGCTCTGGGCAGGTTTTGGGGGGTCTGGGCAGGTTTTGGGGGGGTCTCTCTGGGTCTGGGCAGGTTTTGGGGGTCTGGGCAGATTTTGGGGGGTCTGGGTGGGTCTGGACAGGTTTTGGGGGGTCCCTCTGGGTCTGGGGGGTCCTGCTGGTGTTCGGGGGTCCCCCCTGACCCCCCCTTTGCCCCCCAGGGGGGGATCACACGCGGGGCAAGACGGTGCTGACGGCCAAGGTCGGGGGGCTCTCGGCCTTCGCCACCAAACGCAGCAGCTGCGTGGGCTGCAGGGCCCTGCTGCCCCACCACGGTGAGACCCCCCAAAACACCCCAAAACTGCCCCTAAAACACCCCAAAAATACCCCCAGAAACAATCCATAACTCCCCCTGCAGGGCCCTGCTGCCCCACCACGGTGAGACCCCAAAAACACCCCAAAA
>NW_020911622.1:911-1812 GCF_003984885.1 Neopelma chrysocephalum | reverse complement strand
TGTTTTGGGGGTTCCTGTGTGTCTGACCCCCCCTTTTCGACATTTGGGGGCTGTTTTGGGGGGGTCTCTGTGTGTCTGACCCCCCCCATTTTGGGTGTTTTGGGTTCTGTTTTTGGGGTCTGACCCCCTGTTTGGGTGTTTTGGGGTCTCTTTTGGGGGTCCCTGTGTGTCTGACCCCCCTTTTGGGACATTTGGGTGTTGTTTTGGGGGTCCTTGGGGGGTCTGTTTGGGGGTCCCTGTGTGTCTGACCCCGTTTTTGGGTGATTTGGGGGCTGTTTTGGGGGTCCCTGCAGGTCTGACCCCTCCTTTGGGTGCTTTTGGGGTCCCTGTGTGTCTGACCCCTCTTTGCGTGTTTTGGGGTCTATTTTGGGGGTCCCTGTGTATCTGACCCCCTTTGTGGGTGATTTGGGGTCTGTTTTGGGGTCTGACCCCCCCATTTTGTGTGTTTTGGGGTCTGTTTTTGGCTCTGACCCCCTTTTGTGTGATTTGGTGTCTGTTTTTGGGCTCTGACCCCCCGTTTTGGTGTCTGTTTTTGTCTCTGACCCCCTGTTTTGCATGATTTGGGGTCTATTTTGGGCTCTGACCCCAATTTGGTGTCTGTTTTGGGCTCTGACCCCCATTTTGTTTGATTTGGGGTCTGTTTTTGTCTCTGACCCCCTTTTTCCCCCCCTTTAGGATTTCGTGTGTCGGAAGCGTTCCCGTGCTCGGCTCCGGGCTCTGGAGCCCCTGCGGCAGCTCTGCCCCCCCCGGGACCCGGGACCCCCCCCGGGGCCCCCCCTGGACCCCTCGTGGCTGCAGGAGGCTTTTGGGGCCGGGGGGGCCTTTGGGGCCGGGGGGGGCTCTGCCCAAGGGGTCCCGATTCACCCGCACCCAGCACCTCACCCATGAGCAGGTGGGGGGG
>NW_020911622.1:0-901 GCF_003984885.1 Neopelma chrysocephalum | reverse complement strand
TGTTTTGGGGGTTCCTGTGTGTCTGACCCCCCCTTTTCGACATTTGGGGGCTGTTTTGGGGGGGTCTCTGTGTGTCTGACCCCCCCCATTTTGGGTGTTTTGGGTTCTGTTTTTGGGGTCTGACCCCCTGTTTGGGTGTTTTGGGGTCTCTTTTGGGGGTCCCTGTGTGTCTGACCCCCCTTTTGGGACATTTGGGTGTTGTTTTGGGGGTCCTTGGGGGGTCTGTTTGGGGGTCCCTGTGTGTCTGACCCCGTTTTTGGGTGATTTGGGGGCTGTTTTGGGGGTCCCTGCAGGTCTGACCCCTCCTTTGGGTGCTTTTGGGGTCCCTGTGTGTCTGACCCCTCTTTGCGTGTTTTGGGGTCTATTTTGGGGGTCCCTGTGTATCTGACCCCCTTTGTGGGTGATTTGGGGTCTGTTTTGGGGTCTGACCCCCCCATTTTGTGTGTTTTGGGGTCTGTTTTTGGCTCTGACCCCCTTTTGTGTGATTTGGTGTCTGTTTTTGGGCTCTGACCCCCCGTTTTGGTGTCTGTTTTTGTCTCTGACCCCCTGTTTTGCATGATTTGGGGTCTATTTTGGGCTCTGACCCCAATTTGGTGTCTGTTTTGGGCTCTGACCCCCATTTTGTTTGATTTGGGGTCTGTTTTTGTCTCTGACCCCCTTTTTCCCCCCCTTTAGGATTTCGTGTGTCGGAAGCGTTCCCGTGCTCGGCTCCGGGCTCTGGAGCCCCTGCGGCAGCTCTGCCCCCCCCGGGACCCGGGACCCCCCCCGGGGCCCCCCCTGGACCCCTCGTGGCTGCAGGAGGCTTTTGGGGCCGGGGGGGCCTTTGGGGCCGGGGGGGGCTCTGCCCAAGGGGTCCCGATTCACCCGCACCCAGCACCTCACCCATGAGCAGGTGGGGGGG
>NW_020911621.1:734-1458 GCF_003984885.1 Neopelma chrysocephalum | reverse complement strand
GGGCGAATTTCACTGATTTTTGTGTGAATTTTGGGGCGAATTTTCCCTATTTTGGGGCAAATTTCGGGGCAGATTTTGGGGCAAATTTCCCTGATTTTGGGGTGGATTTTGGGGTGGATTTTATGGTAAATTTTCCTGATTTTAAGGTGAATTTTGGGGCGAATTTCACTGATTTTTGTGTGAATTTTGGGGCGAATTTTCCCGATTTTGTGGCAAATTTTGGGGCAGATTTTGGGGCGAATTTCCCTGATTTGGGGGCGGATTTTGGGGTGAATTTTACGGTAAATTTTCCTGATTTTAAGGTGAATTTTGGGGTGAATTTCACTGATTTTTGTGTGAATTTTGGGACGAATTTTCCCGATTTTGGGGCGGTTTTCAAGGTGAATTTTGAGGCGAATTCCCCTGATTTTGGGGCAGATTTTGGGGTGAATTTGACTGATTTTAAGGTGAATTTGGGGGTGAATTTTGCTAATTTTAGGATGAATTTTGGGGTGAATTTTGGGGTGAATTTTACTGACTTTGGAGTGAATTTTTGGGCAAATTTTGGGATGAATTTTGGGGCAAGTTTTGGGGTGAATTTTGGGATGAATTTCACTGATTTTGGGGTGAATTTTGTGGCAAATTTTGGGATGAATTTTGCTGATTTTAGGATGAATTTTGGGGCGAATTTTGCTGTTTTTAGGATGAATTTCGAGGTGAATTTTGGGGCGAATTTCCCTGATTT
>NW_020911621.1:0-724 GCF_003984885.1 Neopelma chrysocephalum | reverse complement strand
GGGCGAATTTCACTGATTTTTGTGTGAATTTTGGGGCGAATTTTCCCTATTTTGGGGCAAATTTCGGGGCAGATTTTGGGGCAAATTTCCCTGATTTTGGGGTGGATTTTGGGGTGGATTTTATGGTAAATTTTCCTGATTTTAAGGTGAATTTTGGGGCGAATTTCACTGATTTTTGTGTGAATTTTGGGGCGAATTTTCCCGATTTTGTGGCAAATTTTGGGGCAGATTTTGGGGCGAATTTCCCTGATTTGGGGGCGGATTTTGGGGTGAATTTTACGGTAAATTTTCCTGATTTTAAGGTGAATTTTGGGGTGAATTTCACTGATTTTTGTGTGAATTTTGGGACGAATTTTCCCGATTTTGGGGCGGTTTTCAAGGTGAATTTTGAGGCGAATTCCCCTGATTTTGGGGCAGATTTTGGGGTGAATTTGACTGATTTTAAGGTGAATTTGGGGGTGAATTTTGCTAATTTTAGGATGAATTTTGGGGTGAATTTTGGGGTGAATTTTACTGACTTTGGAGTGAATTTTTGGGCAAATTTTGGGATGAATTTTGGGGCAAGTTTTGGGGTGAATTTTGGGATGAATTTCACTGATTTTGGGGTGAATTTTGTGGCAAATTTTGGGATGAATTTTGCTGATTTTAGGATGAATTTTGGGGCGAATTTTGCTGTTTTTAGGATGAATTTCGAGGTGAATTTTGGGGCGAATTTCCCTGATTT
>NW_020911620.1:847-1684 GCF_003984885.1 Neopelma chrysocephalum | reverse complement strand
AGGTCTAAATCCCTTAAACCAAGTCTAATTTCCTCAAATCAGGTCTAAATCCCTTAAACGAAGACTAATTTCCTTAAATTAGGTCTAAATCCCTTAAACCAGGTCTAATTTCCTTAAATCAGGTCTAAATCCCTTAATCCAAGCCTAATTTCCTTAAATCAGGTCTAAATCCCTTAAACCAAGTCTAATTTCCTCAAATCAGGTCTAAATCCCTTAAACCAGGTCCAATTTCCTTAAACCAGGTCTAAATCCCTTAATCCAAGCCTAATTTCCTTAAATCAGGTCTAAATCCCTTAAATCAGGTCTAAATCCCTTAAACCAAGCCTAATTTCCTTAAACCAGGTCTAAATCCCTTAATCCAAGCCTAATTTCCTTAAATCAGGTCTAAATCCCTTAAATCAGGTCTAAATCCCTTAAACCAGGTCTAAATCCCTTAAACCAAGCCTAATTTCCTTAAATCAGGTCTAAATCCCTTAAACCAAGTTTAATTTCCTTAAATCAGGTCTAAATCCCTTAAACCAGGTCTAAATCCCTTAATTCAGATCCAATTCCCTTAATCCAGAATATCATCCCTTCAATCAGGTCCAAATCATTTAATTCAGGACTTAAATCCCTTAAACCGAGTCTCTAATTCTCCTAATCAAGTCTAATTCTCCTAATCAAGTCTTAATTCCCTCATTCCAGGTCTAATTCCCTTAATTCGGGTTGAAACCCCCTAATCCGGGTTGAAACCTCTTAAGCCAGATCTAAATCCCTCGGCCCGAGTTGAAATCCCATCATTCCATTCAAAACCAGGTTTAAATCCCTTTAACCGAGGTCGAAAACCCCCTGAATTCT
>NW_020911620.1:0-837 GCF_003984885.1 Neopelma chrysocephalum | reverse complement strand
AGGTCTAAATCCCTTAAACCAAGTCTAATTTCCTCAAATCAGGTCTAAATCCCTTAAACGAAGACTAATTTCCTTAAATTAGGTCTAAATCCCTTAAACCAGGTCTAATTTCCTTAAATCAGGTCTAAATCCCTTAATCCAAGCCTAATTTCCTTAAATCAGGTCTAAATCCCTTAAACCAAGTCTAATTTCCTCAAATCAGGTCTAAATCCCTTAAACCAGGTCCAATTTCCTTAAACCAGGTCTAAATCCCTTAATCCAAGCCTAATTTCCTTAAATCAGGTCTAAATCCCTTAAATCAGGTCTAAATCCCTTAAACCAAGCCTAATTTCCTTAAACCAGGTCTAAATCCCTTAATCCAAGCCTAATTTCCTTAAATCAGGTCTAAATCCCTTAAATCAGGTCTAAATCCCTTAAACCAGGTCTAAATCCCTTAAACCAAGCCTAATTTCCTTAAATCAGGTCTAAATCCCTTAAACCAAGTTTAATTTCCTTAAATCAGGTCTAAATCCCTTAAACCAGGTCTAAATCCCTTAATTCAGATCCAATTCCCTTAATCCAGAATATCATCCCTTCAATCAGGTCCAAATCATTTAATTCAGGACTTAAATCCCTTAAACCGAGTCTCTAATTCTCCTAATCAAGTCTAATTCTCCTAATCAAGTCTTAATTCCCTCATTCCAGGTCTAATTCCCTTAATTCGGGTTGAAACCCCCTAATCCGGGTTGAAACCTCTTAAGCCAGATCTAAATCCCTCGGCCCGAGTTGAAATCCCATCATTCCATTCAAAACCAGGTTTAAATCCCTTTAACCGAGGTCGAAAACCCCCTGAATTCT
>NW_020911619.1:512-1877 GCF_003984885.1 Neopelma chrysocephalum | reverse complement strand
TAATTAATAATTAATAATTAATAATTAATAATTAATAATTAATAATTAATAAATAAGAAATAAGAAATAAGAATTAAGAAATAATAAATAATATATAATAAATAATAAATAAATAAGAAATAAGGAAGAATAAAGAATAAAGAATAAAGAATAAAGAAAAGAATAAATAATAAATAATAAATAATAAATAATAAATGAGAAATAAATAATAAATAAGAAAGAATAAATAATAATTAATATTTAATAATTATAAATAATGAAGAAAGGAATAAATAATAAAGAAAAAGTAATGAAGAAAATAATAACTAATAAATAATAAATAATAATTAATAAATAAGAAATAAGAAATAAGAAATAAGAAACAAGAAATAATAAATAATAAATAATAAATAATAAATAATAAATAATAAATAAGAAATAATAAATAAATAAGAAAGAATAAAGAATAAAGAAAAAAGAATAAAGAAAATAATAAATAATAAATAATAATTAATAATTAGTAATTAATAATTAATAATTAATGATTTAAGAATGAATAATAAATAATAAATAATAAATAATCATTAGAAATAAGGAAGAAAAGAATAAATAATAAAGAAAAAGTAATGAAGAAAATAATAACTAATAATTAATAAATAATAAATAATAAATAATAATTAATAATTAATAATTATAAATAATGAAGAAAATAATAAATAATAAAGAAAAAGTAATAAAGAAATTAATAAATAATAAATAATAAATAATAAATAATAAATAATAATTATAGATAATGAAGAAAGGAATAAATAATAAAGAAGAAGTAATAAAGAAAATAATAAATAATAAATAATAAATAATAAATAATAAATAATAAATAATAAATAATAAATAATAATTATAAATAATGAAGAAAGGAATAAATAATAGAGGAAAAGTAATGAAGAAAATAATAATTAATAATTAATAATTAATAATTAATAATTAATAAATAATATATAAAAATAAGAAATAAGAAATAAGAAAGAAATAATAAATAATAAATAATAAATAATAAATAATAAATAAATAAAAAATAAGAAAGAATAAATAATAAAGAAAAAGTAATAAAGAAATTAATAAATAATAAATAATAAATAATAAATGAGAAATAAATAATAAATAAGAAAAAAATAAATAATAATTAATAATTAATAATTATAAATAATGAAGAAAATAATAAATAATAAAGAAAAAGTAATAAAGAAATTAATAAATAATAAATAATAAATAATAAATAATAAATAATAATTATAGATAATGAAGAAAGGAATAAATAATAAAGAAGAAGTAATAAAGAAAATAATAAATAATAAATAATAAATAATAAATAATAAATAATAAATA
>NW_020911619.1:0-502 GCF_003984885.1 Neopelma chrysocephalum | reverse complement strand
AATAAATAATAAATAATAAATAATAAATAATAAATAATAAATAATAATTATAAATAATGAAGAAAGGAATAAATAATAAAGAAAAAGTAATAAAGAAATTAATAAATAATAAATAATAATTAATAAAGAATATATAAAAATAATAAATAATAAATAATAATTATAAATAATGAAGAAAGGAATAAATAATAAAGAAAAAGTAATAAAGAAAATAATAAATAATTAATAATAAATAATAATTAATAATTAATGAATAATAAATAATAAATAATAATTAATAATTATAAATAATGAAGAAAGGAATAAATAATAAAGAAAAAGTAATGAAGAAAATAATAAATAATAATTAATAATTAATAACTAATAAATAATAATTAATAATTAATAAAAAAAATAATATATAAAAAATAAGAAATAAGAAACAAGAAATAATAAATAATAAATAATAAATAATAAATAAATAATAAATAATAAATAATAAATAATAAATAATAAATAATAA
>NW_020911618.1:594-917 GCF_003984885.1 Neopelma chrysocephalum | reverse complement strand
GCCCACCTGCCTTGAGGGCTCCCCTGCCTTTAGACCCCATCCCCCTGGGCAACCTGTCCCAAATGGTGTGCCAGAGAGATGGAGACTTCCAAGACACTCCAGCTCCTCTCTTTGCCAGCTTTGGCATGTCAGCCCCCAATCCTGAGGCCAGCCTGCCTCCCTGCCCCACAAGGCACCGTGGCTCTGTCACCTGGGCCCTGCAGCTGCCCAGGCCACGGTGCTGTGTCCCAGACGCCCCTGAGCCAGAGTTCTGACTCCACAGAGCTGCTCGCACCATGTGGAGTCAGAACTCTGGCTCAGGGGGGTCTGGGACACAGCGCTGT
>NW_020911618.1:0-494 GCF_003984885.1 Neopelma chrysocephalum | reverse complement strand
GGGACTAAGGAGCCGGTGCTGCAGATCCTCTTCCGTGCGCTGGAATTCTGGCCAGCGCACAGGACACGCACCTCTGATGGGGATGAGAGCGATGTCTTTGCCCTGGCTGTGAGTTTTTTGAGCTGGCCTCTGCTCACCCCCAACTTGCCTCTGGGATGCCTTTTCATCCTCCCTCACCACTGCTTCTCCCTGCCCCAGGCACTGGGCTGCAACCCTGGCTTAGGGGCAGGTTCAGGGCCACCAGGCCGGGGGATCCCCCTGTGTCTCCCCTGGCCTCTCCCTGCCACGCTGGGGCCCGGCCACATGGACATCTGGGCCCTGAGAGCTGTCTCTGGGTGCTTATTCTTTCGCAGGCAACTGTGGCACTCTGGGAGATCCTCCAGCTGCACTGGTGCCCAGGGGGAGTGAAGAACAATTTCCCCCGCCTCCTTCTGACTCTGCTCTTCCAAGTTTTCATCAGCACAGAGGAGATGTCAGAGGAGGTCGAGACCTTC
>NW_020911617.1:708-1406 GCF_003984885.1 Neopelma chrysocephalum | reverse complement strand
AAATCACCCCAAAATCTGCAAAAAAACTTCTCCAAAAACTGACCCAAGTCAGCCCAAAAACTGATCCAAAACTGACTCAAAACTGGCCCAAATCACCCCAAAATCTCACCCCAAGCCGGCCCAAAATCTGAGCCCAAAACTGCAAAAAAACTCCCCCAAACCCGACCCAAATCACCCCCAAAAAAAGGCTTCAAAACCTGACCCCAAACCGGCCCAAATCACCCCAAAATCTGCAAAAAAAACCCCTCCAAAAACCGACTCCAATCACCCCAAAAACTGAAGCAAAACTGGCCCAAATCACCCCAAAATCTCACCCCAAACTGGCCCAAAATCTGAGCCCAAAACTGCAACCCCCCCCCCCAAAACTGATTCAAAATCACCCCAACAACTGACCCCAAATCGGCCCAAAAACTGACCCAAAACTGACCCCAAACACCCCAAAAAATGACACAAAACTGACCCCCAAACTGACCCAAATCACCCCAGAAAATGACCCCAAAACCTGACCCCAAACTGGCCCAAGTCACCCCAAAACCTGCAAAACAACTCCTGATCCAAAAAAAACTGATCCAAAACTGAAGCAAAACTGGCCCAAGTCACCCCAAAATCTCACCTCAAATCGGCCCAAAATCTGAGCCCAAAACTGCAAAAAAACCCCCCCAAACCCGACCCAAATCACCCCCAAAAAAGGCTTCAAA
>NW_020911617.1:0-698 GCF_003984885.1 Neopelma chrysocephalum | reverse complement strand
AAATCACCCCAAAATCTGCAAAAAAACTTCTCCAAAAACTGACCCAAGTCAGCCCAAAAACTGATCCAAAACTGACTCAAAACTGGCCCAAATCACCCCAAAATCTCACCCCAAGCCGGCCCAAAATCTGAGCCCAAAACTGCAAAAAAACTCCCCCAAACCCGACCCAAATCACCCCCAAAAAAAGGCTTCAAAACCTGACCCCAAACCGGCCCAAATCACCCCAAAATCTGCAAAAAAAACCCCTCCAAAAACCGACTCCAATCACCCCAAAAACTGAAGCAAAACTGGCCCAAATCACCCCAAAATCTCACCCCAAACTGGCCCAAAATCTGAGCCCAAAACTGCAACCCCCCCCCCCAAAACTGATTCAAAATCACCCCAACAACTGACCCCAAATCGGCCCAAAAACTGACCCAAAACTGACCCCAAACACCCCAAAAAATGACACAAAACTGACCCCCAAACTGACCCAAATCACCCCAGAAAATGACCCCAAAACCTGACCCCAAACTGGCCCAAGTCACCCCAAAACCTGCAAAACAACTCCTGATCCAAAAAAAACTGATCCAAAACTGAAGCAAAACTGGCCCAAGTCACCCCAAAATCTCACCTCAAATCGGCCCAAAATCTGAGCCCAAAACTGCAAAAAAACCCCCCCAAACCCGACCCAAATCACCCCCAAAAAAGGCTTCAAA
>NW_020911616.1:899-1788 GCF_003984885.1 Neopelma chrysocephalum | reverse complement strand
TGGGATATGGGATATGGAATATGGGGACAGGTAATCCGGGGTCCCCACGGCCACCGACGAGCGAACCGGGGACAGGGATATGGGATATGGGATATGGGATATGGAATATGGGATATGGGATGTGGGATGTGGGATATGGGATATGGGATATGGGATGTGGGATAGGGGATAATGGATATGGGATATGGGGTATGGGATATGGGGATATGGGATATGGGATGTGGGATATGGGATATGGAATACGGGATATGGGATGTGGGATATGGGATGTGGGATATGGGATGTGGGATATGGGATATGGAATATGGGATATGGAATACGGGATATGGGATGTGGGATATGGGATGTGGGATAGGGGATAATGGATATGGGATATGGGATATGGGATGTGGGATATGGGATATGGGGATATGGGATATGGGATGTGGGATATGGGATATGGGATATGGGATATGGGATATGGGATATGGGATATGGGATATGGGATATGGGGATATGGGATATGGGATGTGGGATATGGGATATGGGATATGGGATGTGGGATAGGGGATAATGGATATGGGATATGGGATATGGGGACAGGTAATCTGGGGTCCCCACGGCCACCGAGGAGCGAACCTGGGACAGGGGGATGTGGGATATGGGATATGGGAGATGGGGACAGGGGATATGGGATATGGGATATGGGGATATGGGATATGGGATATGGGATATGGGATATGGGACATGGGGACAGGTAATCTGGGGTCCCCACGGCCACCGACGAGCGAACCTGGGACAGGGATATGGGATGTGGGATATGGGATATGGGATGTGGGATAGGGGATAATGGATATGGGATATGGGATATGGGATATGGGGATATGGGATATGGGATGTGGGATATGGG
>NW_020911616.1:0-889 GCF_003984885.1 Neopelma chrysocephalum | reverse complement strand
TGGGATATGGGATATGGAATATGGGGACAGGTAATCCGGGGTCCCCACGGCCACCGACGAGCGAACCGGGGACAGGGATATGGGATATGGGATATGGGATATGGAATATGGGATATGGGATGTGGGATGTGGGATATGGGATATGGGATATGGGATGTGGGATAGGGGATAATGGATATGGGATATGGGGTATGGGATATGGGGATATGGGATATGGGATGTGGGATATGGGATATGGAATACGGGATATGGGATGTGGGATATGGGATGTGGGATATGGGATGTGGGATATGGGATATGGAATATGGGATATGGAATACGGGATATGGGATGTGGGATATGGGATGTGGGATAGGGGATAATGGATATGGGATATGGGATATGGGATGTGGGATATGGGATATGGGGATATGGGATATGGGATGTGGGATATGGGATATGGGATATGGGATATGGGATATGGGATATGGGATATGGGATATGGGATATGGGGATATGGGATATGGGATGTGGGATATGGGATATGGGATATGGGATGTGGGATAGGGGATAATGGATATGGGATATGGGATATGGGGACAGGTAATCTGGGGTCCCCACGGCCACCGAGGAGCGAACCTGGGACAGGGGGATGTGGGATATGGGATATGGGAGATGGGGACAGGGGATATGGGATATGGGATATGGGGATATGGGATATGGGATATGGGATATGGGATATGGGACATGGGGACAGGTAATCTGGGGTCCCCACGGCCACCGACGAGCGAACCTGGGACAGGGATATGGGATGTGGGATATGGGATATGGGATGTGGGATAGGGGATAATGGATATGGGATATGGGATATGGGATATGGGGATATGGGATATGGGATGTGGGATATGGG
>NW_020911615.1:885-1461 GCF_003984885.1 Neopelma chrysocephalum | reverse complement strand
GGGGCCGCTTTGATCCCGCCGGGATCGGGATCGGGATCGGGATCGGGATCGGGGGTCACGGGGCTGCGTCAGCCGCCACCTCACGGCGCCCCTTGACCCCCCCCGAGGGGTCGGTGAGGACGGCGGGTCCTTCCTCCTCATCCCCCCCCTCCTCCTCCTCCTCCTCTTTCTCCTCCTCTTCTTCCTTCTCATCCCCCTCCTCCCCCTCTTCATCCTCCTCCTCTTTCTCCTCCTCTTCCTCCTCATCCTTGTCCTCCTCCTCCCCCTCTTTCTCCTCCTCCTCTTCCTCCTCATCCTCCTCCTCGCCCTCTTCCTCTTCCTCCTCAGCTCCCTCCTCCTCCTTGTCCTCCTCTCCCTCCTCCTCCTCCTCTTCGTCCTCCTCCTTCCTCATCCTTATTCTCCCCCTCCTCTTTCTCCTTCTCCTCTTCCTCCTCAGCTCCCTCCTCCTCCTTGTCTTCCTCCCCCTCTTCATCCTCCTCCTCCCCCTCTTCATCCTCCGCCTCTTTCTCCTCCTCTTCATCTTCCTCCTCACCCTCCTCCTCTTCCTCCTCAGCTCCTTCCTCATTCTTGTCCTCC
>NW_020911615.1:0-785 GCF_003984885.1 Neopelma chrysocephalum | reverse complement strand
CCTCCTCAGCTCCCTCCTCCTCCTTGTCCTCCTCCCCCTCTTCCTCCTCCTCCTCTTCATCCTCCTCCTCCTCCTCAGCTCCCTCCTCATCGTTGTCTTCCTCCTCCTCCTCTTTTTCCTTCTCCTCTTCCTCCTCCTCCTCCTCCTCTTCCTCCTCCTCCTCTTCCTCCCCTTCCTCGGGGCTGCAGCGCCCGCTCCTGCCCACGCCGGGAATCCTGGAATTCCGGGGTGGTTTGGGGTGGGAAGGGACCTTCGAGACCACCCAGTTTCACCCCCCTACCCTCCTCCTCCTCCTCCTCCTCCTCCTCCTCTTCCTCTTCCTCTTCCTCTTCCTCCCCTCCTCGGGGCTGCAGCGCCCGCGTCTGCCCACGCCGGGAATCCTGGAATTCCGGAGTGGTTTGGGGTGGGAAGAGACCTTCGAGACCACCCAATTTCACCCCCCCACCCTCCTCCTCCTCCTCCTCTTCCTCCCCCACCAGATGAAAACTCGCGGTGGGTCGAGACAAAACCGGTTTAATTGTCGGGAAGAAAAAATAAATACAATTATTGGAAAGGAAAAAAACCTCAAGAAACCCAAACCCAAAAAAGTTCAGATCCCCGGCCAGTGTCCCCCCCGCAGCGGGGGGGTCCCCGTGTCACCTGTCCTGTCCCACTGTCCCCTTGTCCTGGCCGTGGTGGCCTCGGGGGCTCAGGGGGTCCCGGTGGCCACTGCCAGGGCTGCGGTGACCAGCAGGAGCCCCCCGAGGGGAGGGGGGACCCCGAAGGTGCTGCTGCCTGGGGGGGGG
>NW_020911614.1:610-1261 GCF_003984885.1 Neopelma chrysocephalum | reverse complement strand
GAAGAGGTTTCTGTAAAGGAAGGGAGCAAAGAATCTGAGAAGGAAAAGACCAAGGAAAAACTGAAGCAAAGCAATAAAATCATCCTGGCCCTTGCAGTTTTTCCTTCATCTTTTCCTCACTTTTCCTCTTGTAGGGTTCTTTCTTTGGTTGGCTGGTTTTGATTTTTTTTTCCGAGGGACCTTGTCAGAAACCGATCCAACATCCGGGTTCCTGCGAGGCCCCCGGGCCCCGCAGCCCCCGAGAGGGTTCCAAGGCCCTGCGCTCTGACCCTCGGGAACCCCCGAACCCCCGCGCTAAACCCTCCCGAGCCCTCCAGCCTTTCCACCCACACCCGCGCTCCCCGCAGCCCCCGAGGGGATCCCCAGAGCCCCGCTCTCCCGCACCCCCCGTGCCAGCTCACACAGACAAAGGGAGGCCCCGCCGCCATCACCGATTCCCGGAAGTCAACAGGGCGCTCTGCGAGCGCACAGCCTTGACTGACCCGCCCCGCAGCCAATCAGCGCGCGGCTACTTTAACTTCTACAATGCACCGCGTAGGGCGGAGGGTGGGCAGGGACCGTGTCCGCGCGCTGATTGGCTGCGGGGCGGGTCAGTCCAGGCGGTGCGCGCGCAGAGCGGGCGCCATGTTGGCTGCCGGGAATCCGTGCTGG
>NW_020911614.1:0-510 GCF_003984885.1 Neopelma chrysocephalum | reverse complement strand
CCCCGAGAGGGTTCCAAGGCCCTGCGCTCTGACCCTCGGGAACCCCCGAACCCCCGCGCTAAACCCTCCCGAGCCCTCCAGCCTTTCCACCCACACCCGCGCTCCCCGCAGCCCCCGAGGGGATCCCCAGAGCCCCGCTCTCCCGCACCCCCCGTGCCAGCTCACACAGACAAAGGAAGGCCCCGCCGCCATCACCGATTCCCGGAAGTGAACAGGGCGCTGTGCGAGCGCACAGCCTTGACTGACCCGCCCCGCAGCCAATCAGCGCGCGGCTACTTTAACTTCTACAATGCACCGCGTAGGGCGGAGGGTGGGCAGGGACCGTGTCCGCGCGCTGATTGGCTGCGGGGCGGGTCAGTCCAGGCGGTGCGCGCGCAGAGCGGGCGCCATGTTGGCTGCCGGGAATCCGTGCTGGCGGCGGGGTCTGCATTGAGCTGTGTGAGCTGGCGGGGGGGGCGGCGAGAGCGGGGTCTGGGGATCCCCTCGGGGGCTGCGGGGAGCGCGGCTGTG
>NW_020911613.1:850-1856 GCF_003984885.1 Neopelma chrysocephalum | reverse complement strand
GTTCTTCTGTGAAATCCCACACATCCTCAAGCTCTCCTGCTCACACTCAGGCTACCTCAGGGAAATTGGGCTCATTGGGGTTAGTGGCTGTGTAGCATTTGGCTGTTTCATTTTCATTGTGTTCTCCTATGTGCAGATCTTCAGGGCTGTGCTGAGGATCCCCTCAGAGCAGGGACGGCACAAAGCCTTTTCCACGTGTCTCCCTCACCTGACCGTGGTCTCCCTCTTTGTCAGCACTGCAGCATTTTCCAACCTTAAGTCCCCCTCCATCTCCTCCCCATCCCTAGATCTTATTGTGTCAGTTCTGTACTCAGTGGTTCCTCCAACACTGAACCCCCTCATCTACAGCCTGAGGAACCAGGAGCTCAAGGATGCCCTGAGGAAAATGATGACTGGATGTTTTTCAGGAGCAACAACCTGCCTCTTTTCTTCTACACAACACTCATTGTGTAACCCTTTACAGGCCCAGCCTGCCTTCTAAAGCTTTTGAGAGTGGCATGGGGGGGTTCCTACATTTTTTCCTCTTTTAATATTGTTAACACAGAAATTTATTCTTCATCCCATACCTAATTCTCTCTATTCCTCTTTGTTTTGACCCAAAGTTGTGTAAATGAGGAATCATTCTCTGTGTGTATTTAAACAAAATAAAAGTTCCTGCAGCAACTTCTTTGTGAAATATCCTGCCTTTGTTATTCTGTACATGAGGAATCACAATCTCTGAGTAGAATAAAGGACCTAAATTCTTTTTTCCTGATTCCCCCTCTAAGATCTTCTCTGAAGCTGGAGGGCAGTGCCTGTGTGCAGAGGAGAAGGGGTAAAGAGTCCTGGTACAGGAGCACTGCCAGGGAGCAGCAGCTCTTGGCCTTATCAGAGATGCTCTTTTTCCACTGCCTCCCTCTCCTTTCTGCTCCTTGCCCAAGGCCTGAGTGCTGTGGCAGCTCAGTCCCTGCTGTGTGTCAGTCCTGTGACCATGGGCAGGGACAGGCCCTGGGCACTGCTGGCACAG
>NW_020911613.1:0-750 GCF_003984885.1 Neopelma chrysocephalum | reverse complement strand
AGATGCTCTTTTTCCACTGCCTCCCTCTCCTTTCTGCTCCTTGCCCAAGGCCTGAGTGCTGTGGCAGCTCAGTCCCTGCTGTGTCAGTCCTGTGACCATGGGCAGGGACAGGCCCTGGGCACTGCTGGCACAGAGCTGGGCTCCTTAACATCATTTCCATCATGAAAGGGGATCCCCCTGGGCAGTTCCTGAAGACTTTGCTCTTTTTGAAAGGTTGGTGTAAAGAACAAGGCCAAGGAATAGACTCTCCAAAGTCTCATTGCTTTGCTTGTTTCCCCATTCAGTCCCTGCAGTGAGAGAAGCGACTCACTGGGGTACTTGGACTGAGGGCTGGTTCAGATGTTCTGTGCTGGTGGCCAGTGGCAAACGGTCTCCAAGTCACCTGCCTGGGGCTCTGCAGCTTGTCAGGGCTCTGATGGCAGGTGAGGACTTGTCTGTAGGAACTCAGGAAGTGCAGGAGAGCACAGAGGATCTGCAGGGACAGCCCATCCCATCCAGTCAGCAGGGAATGGAGCCCTGGAGCAGAATCCTGCCCTGGGTGGAGTTATCAGAGATCAAGTCCTAAATCTGCCTGTGAACTGGTAAAGGAGAGTTCTGCAACCCCAGAGGACACAGCAGGAACAGAGAAAGGACTCTGGAGTGACTCGTCTCACCCACAGTGAACTCCCCTTGTGCCTCCCCAGTTCAGGGAGGGCTGTACCAGAGCCAGGGCTGGGCTTTCCAGGAGGGTGTCCTGAAGAACTCTCCAGC
>NW_020911612.1:677-1344 GCF_003984885.1 Neopelma chrysocephalum | reverse complement strand
CCACGAACGACAGCCCCTTTTGCCCAGAAAGAGGGGCCTGACCCGCCAGCTCTCACCTGCTATTTGTGCGCCGAGATCGGCAATACTCGCGCAGCTGGGGCTCCCGGTCCTGGCGCCTTCGGTCTGGAAGGAATCCTCGACCGTATGCAATTTTAGCCCCTAGTCGGCCGGCTCACCGGCCTACGAACGACGGCCCCTTTTGCCCAGAAGGAGGGGCCTGACCCTCCGGCTCTCGCCTGCTATTTGTGCGCTGCGATATGTTCTACGCCGCAGCCGGGACTCCCGGTCCTGGCGCCTTCGGTCTGGAAGGAATCCTCAACCGTATGCAATTTTAGCCCCCGACTGGCAGGCGCGCCGGCCAGCGAATGACGGCCCTTTTTGCCCAGAAGGAGGGGCCTGACGCTCCGGCTCTCACCTGCTCTTTGTGCGCCGCGATCGGCTCTGCGCGCGAAGGTGGGGCTCCCGGTCCCTGCGCCTTCGGTCTGGAAGGAATCCTCGACCGTATGCAATTTTTGCCCACGGATGGCCGGCGCACCGGCCCACGAACGACGGCCCTTTTTCCCCAGAATGAGGGGCCTGACCCACCAGCTCTCACTTGCTATTTATGCACCGCGATCGGCTCTACGCGCGCAGCTGGAGCTCCCGGTCCTGGCGCCTTCGGTCTGGA
>NW_020911612.1:0-667 GCF_003984885.1 Neopelma chrysocephalum | reverse complement strand
CCACGAACGACAGCCCCTTTTGCCCAGAAAGAGGGGCCTGACCCGCCAGCTCTCACCTGCTATTTGTGCGCCGAGATCGGCAATACTCGCGCAGCTGGGGCTCCCGGTCCTGGCGCCTTCGGTCTGGAAGGAATCCTCGACCGTATGCAATTTTAGCCCCTAGTCGGCCGGCTCACCGGCCTACGAACGACGGCCCCTTTTGCCCAGAAGGAGGGGCCTGACCCTCCGGCTCTCGCCTGCTATTTGTGCGCTGCGATATGTTCTACGCCGCAGCCGGGACTCCCGGTCCTGGCGCCTTCGGTCTGGAAGGAATCCTCAACCGTATGCAATTTTAGCCCCCGACTGGCAGGCGCGCCGGCCAGCGAATGACGGCCCTTTTTGCCCAGAAGGAGGGGCCTGACGCTCCGGCTCTCACCTGCTCTTTGTGCGCCGCGATCGGCTCTGCGCGCGAAGGTGGGGCTCCCGGTCCCTGCGCCTTCGGTCTGGAAGGAATCCTCGACCGTATGCAATTTTTGCCCACGGATGGCCGGCGCACCGGCCCACGAACGACGGCCCTTTTTCCCCAGAATGAGGGGCCTGACCCACCAGCTCTCACTTGCTATTTATGCACCGCGATCGGCTCTACGCGCGCAGCTGGAGCTCCCGGTCCTGGCGCCTTCGGTCTGGA
>NW_020911611.1:829-1648 GCF_003984885.1 Neopelma chrysocephalum | reverse complement strand
TGTCCTTCCGTTGACATCTCGTTTTCCTCTGTGACATCACATCAACCATATCCCATGATGTCCAACCGGTGACATCGGGTTCTCCTCTGTGACATCACATCAACGTTTTGACATGATGTCTAGAGCGGTGACATCACCTTCTCCTCTGTGACATCACATCAACCATATGCCATGATGTCCAACTGGTGACATCACGTTCTCCTCTCTGACATCACATCAACGTTATGACATCATGTCCAACCGGTGACATCACATTCTCCTCTGTGACATCACATCCGTCATATGTCATGATGTCCAACCGGTGACATCACGTTCTCCTCTGTGACATCACATCCGTCACCTGCCATGATGTCCAAACGGTGACATCTCGTTTTCCTCTGTGACATTACATCCGTTACCTTCCATGATGTCCAACCGGTGACATCACGTTCTCCGCTGTGACATCACATCAACGTTTTGCCATCATGTCTAAGCGGTGACATCATGTTCTCCTCTGTGACATCACATCAGTCACATGCCATGATGTCCAACCGGTGACATCGCGTTCTCCTCTGTGACATCACATCCGTCTTATGCCATGATGTCCATCCGTTGACATCTCGTTTAAATTTGTGACATCACATCCGTCATATGCCATGATGTCCAACCGGTGACATCACGTTCTCCTATGTGACAACACATCAACCAGAAGCCAACATGTCCAAACGGTGACATCACGTTCTCCTCTTTGACATCACATCCGTCATATGTCATGATGTCCAACCTGTGACATCACGTTCTCCTCTGTGATATCACATCCGTCTTATGCTATGGTGTCCA
>NW_020911611.1:0-819 GCF_003984885.1 Neopelma chrysocephalum | reverse complement strand
TGTCCTTCCGTTGACATCTCGTTTTCCTCTGTGACATCACATCAACCATATCCCATGATGTCCAACCGGTGACATCGGGTTCTCCTCTGTGACATCACATCAACGTTTTGACATGATGTCTAGAGCGGTGACATCACCTTCTCCTCTGTGACATCACATCAACCATATGCCATGATGTCCAACTGGTGACATCACGTTCTCCTCTCTGACATCACATCAACGTTATGACATCATGTCCAACCGGTGACATCACATTCTCCTCTGTGACATCACATCCGTCATATGTCATGATGTCCAACCGGTGACATCACGTTCTCCTCTGTGACATCACATCCGTCACCTGCCATGATGTCCAAACGGTGACATCTCGTTTTCCTCTGTGACATTACATCCGTTACCTTCCATGATGTCCAACCGGTGACATCACGTTCTCCGCTGTGACATCACATCAACGTTTTGCCATCATGTCTAAGCGGTGACATCATGTTCTCCTCTGTGACATCACATCAGTCACATGCCATGATGTCCAACCGGTGACATCGCGTTCTCCTCTGTGACATCACATCCGTCTTATGCCATGATGTCCATCCGTTGACATCTCGTTTAAATTTGTGACATCACATCCGTCATATGCCATGATGTCCAACCGGTGACATCACGTTCTCCTATGTGACAACACATCAACCAGAAGCCAACATGTCCAAACGGTGACATCACGTTCTCCTCTTTGACATCACATCCGTCATATGTCATGATGTCCAACCTGTGACATCACGTTCTCCTCTGTGATATCACATCCGTCTTATGCTATGGTGTCCA
>NW_020911610.1:288-547 GCF_003984885.1 Neopelma chrysocephalum | reverse complement strand
CTTATTACCAGGAAAGAAAGGCTGGAAGCTTTTGCTTTGTGGTGCAGTTGGTTTGTCTGCCGGGAGACCTCATTAATAGCAAGAGCTTACTCTAATGGCACCTTTGTTCTGGGAGGAATTTTCGTCCATAGGGAATTTTGGGAGTCGGGCTGGCAGTTGGGAGGCAGAGCTGAAAACAGGAAACAACAGCCCCTATCGCCAGGAAAGGAAGCCTGGAAGCTTTGGCTTTGTGGTGCAGTTGGTAGGCCAGGCTGGGCAC
>NW_020911610.1:0-188 GCF_003984885.1 Neopelma chrysocephalum | reverse complement strand
ATATGCAATTTTGAGAGTCGGGCTGGCAGTTGGGAGGTAGGGTTGAAAACAGGAAACAACTGCCGTTATCCCCAGGAAAGAAAGCCTGGATGGTTTTGCTTTGTGCTTCTGCTGCTGGGTCAGCCAGGGCACTCCATGGGGAGCAAGAGCTTTCTGTGCTGGCACCTCTGTTGTGGGAGGAATCTTTG
>NW_020911609.1:810-1610 GCF_003984885.1 Neopelma chrysocephalum | reverse complement strand
TGGCGCCTTCGGTCTGGAAGGAATCCTCGACCGTATGCAATTCTAGCACCCGGTCGGCCGACGCACGGGCCCACGAACGACGGCCCTTTTTTCCCAGAAGGAGAGGCCTGACCATCCAGCTCTCGCCTGCTATTTGTGCGCCGCAATCGGCTCTACGCGCGCAGCCGGGGCTCCCGGTCCTGACGCCTTCGGTCTGGAACGAAACCTCGACCGTATGCAATTTTAGCCCCTGGCTGGCCAGCGTACCGGCCCACGAACGACGGCCCTTTTTTCCCGGAAGGAGGGGCCTGACCCTCCGGCTCTCGCCTGCTATTTGCGTGCCGCGATGGGCTCTACGCGTGCAGCCGGCGCTCCCTTTCCTGGCACCTTCGGTCTGGAACGAAACCTCGACCGTATGCAATTTTAGCCCCGGATCGGCCGACGCACCGGCACACGAACGATGGCCCTTTATGCCCAGAAGGAGGGACCTGACCCTTCGGCTCTCGCCTGCTATTTGTGCGCCGCGATCGGCTCTACACGCGCAGCTGGGGCTCCCGGTCCTGGCGCCTCCGGTCTGGAAGGAATCCTCGACCGTATGCAATTTTAGCACCCGACTGGCAGGCGTGCATGCCAGCGAACGACGGCCCTTTTTGCCCAGAAGGAGGAGCCTGACCCTCCGGCTCTCGCCTGCAATTTGTGCGCCGTGATCGGCTCCACGCGCGCAGCCGGGGCTCCCGGTCCTGGCGCCTTCGGTCTGGAAGGAATCCTCGACCGTATGCAATTTTGGCCCCCGGTCGGCCGGCGCACGGGCCCACGAACGA
>NW_020911609.1:0-800 GCF_003984885.1 Neopelma chrysocephalum | reverse complement strand
TGGCGCCTTCGGTCTGGAAGGAATCCTCGACCGTATGCAATTCTAGCACCCGGTCGGCCGACGCACGGGCCCACGAACGACGGCCCTTTTTTCCCAGAAGGAGAGGCCTGACCATCCAGCTCTCGCCTGCTATTTGTGCGCCGCAATCGGCTCTACGCGCGCAGCCGGGGCTCCCGGTCCTGACGCCTTCGGTCTGGAACGAAACCTCGACCGTATGCAATTTTAGCCCCTGGCTGGCCAGCGTACCGGCCCACGAACGACGGCCCTTTTTTCCCGGAAGGAGGGGCCTGACCCTCCGGCTCTCGCCTGCTATTTGCGTGCCGCGATGGGCTCTACGCGTGCAGCCGGCGCTCCCTTTCCTGGCACCTTCGGTCTGGAACGAAACCTCGACCGTATGCAATTTTAGCCCCGGATCGGCCGACGCACCGGCACACGAACGATGGCCCTTTATGCCCAGAAGGAGGGACCTGACCCTTCGGCTCTCGCCTGCTATTTGTGCGCCGCGATCGGCTCTACACGCGCAGCTGGGGCTCCCGGTCCTGGCGCCTCCGGTCTGGAAGGAATCCTCGACCGTATGCAATTTTAGCACCCGACTGGCAGGCGTGCATGCCAGCGAACGACGGCCCTTTTTGCCCAGAAGGAGGAGCCTGACCCTCCGGCTCTCGCCTGCAATTTGTGCGCCGTGATCGGCTCCACGCGCGCAGCCGGGGCTCCCGGTCCTGGCGCCTTCGGTCTGGAAGGAATCCTCGACCGTATGCAATTTTGGCCCCCGGTCGGCCGGCGCACGGGCCCACGAACGA
>NW_020911608.1:465-651 GCF_003984885.1 Neopelma chrysocephalum | reverse complement strand
AACCGGCCCAAATCACCCCAAAAAATGACCAGAAAATGACCCCAAACACCCCAAAAAATGACACAAAACTGACCCTAAAACTGACTCAAATCTCCCCAAAAAATGACCAGATAATAACTCAAATCTCCCCAAAAAATGACCAGAAAATGACCCAAACCTGACTCAAATCTCCCCCAAAAATGACCA
>NW_020911608.1:0-365 GCF_003984885.1 Neopelma chrysocephalum | reverse complement strand
AAATGACCAGAAAATGACTCAAATCTCCCCAAAAAATGACCAGAAAATGACCCAAAACTGACTCAAATCTCCCCAAAAAATGACCAGAAAATGACCCAAAACTGACTCAAATCTCTCCAAAAATGACCAGAAAATGACTCAAATCTCCCCAAAAAAATGACCAGAAAATGACACAAAACTGACTCAAATCTCCCCCAAAAAATGACCAGAAAATGACCCAAAACTGACTCAAATCTCCCCAGAAAATGACCAGACAATGACTCAAATCTCCCCAAAAAATGACCAGACAATGACCCAAAACTGACTCAAATCTCCCCAAAAAATGACCAGACAATGACTCAAATCTCCCCAAAAAATGACCAGAA
>NW_020911607.1:921-1832 GCF_003984885.1 Neopelma chrysocephalum | reverse complement strand
GAAGGAGGGGCCTGACCCTCTGGCTCTCGCCTCCTATTTGTGCGCCGGGATCGGCTCTACGCTCGCAGCTGGGGCTCCCGGTCCTGGCGCCTTCGGTCTGGAAGGAATCCTCGACCGTATGCAATTTTAGCCCCCAGCCGGCCGGCACGCGGGCCCACGAACGACGGCCCTTTTTACCCAGAAGGAGGGGCCTGACCCTCAGGCTCTCGCCTGCTATTTGTGCGCCGCGATCGGTTCAACGCGCAGAGCCGGGGTTCCCGGTCCTGGCGCCTTCGGTCTGGAAGGAATCCTCAACCGTATGCAATTTTAGCCCCCGACCGGCCGGCGCACCGGCCCACGAACGACGGCCCTTTTTGGCCAGAAGGAGGGGCCTGACCCTCCGGCTCTCGCCTGCTATTTGCGCGCCGCGATCAGCTCTACGCGCGCAGGCGGGGCTCCCCGTCCTGGCGCCTTCGGTCTGGAAGGAATCCTTGACCGTATGCAATTTTAACCCCCGGTCCGCCGACGCACCGGCCCATGAATGACGGCCCTTTTTGCCCAGAAGGAGGGGCCTGACCCTCCAGCTCTCGTTTCCCCCGTGCAATGCGATCGGCTCTACGCGCGCAGCCGGGGCTCCCGGTCCTGGCGCCTTCGGTCTGGAAGGAATCCTCGACCATACGCAATTTAAGCCCTGGCAAAGCCAGCGCTCCGGCCCACGAACGACGGCCCTTTTTGCCCAGCAGGAGGGGCCTGACCCTCCGGCTCTCGCCTGCTATTTTTGCGTTGCGATCGGTTCTACGCGCGCAGCCGGGGCTCCCGGTCCTGGCGCCTTCGGTCTGGAAGGAATCCACCACGATATGCAATTTTAGCCCCCAGTCGGCAGATGCACCGTCCAACGAACGACGGCCCTTTTTGCCCAGAAGGAGGGGCCT
>NW_020911607.1:0-911 GCF_003984885.1 Neopelma chrysocephalum | reverse complement strand
GAAGGAGGGGCCTGACCCTCTGGCTCTCGCCTCCTATTTGTGCGCCGGGATCGGCTCTACGCTCGCAGCTGGGGCTCCCGGTCCTGGCGCCTTCGGTCTGGAAGGAATCCTCGACCGTATGCAATTTTAGCCCCCAGCCGGCCGGCACGCGGGCCCACGAACGACGGCCCTTTTTACCCAGAAGGAGGGGCCTGACCCTCAGGCTCTCGCCTGCTATTTGTGCGCCGCGATCGGTTCAACGCGCAGAGCCGGGGTTCCCGGTCCTGGCGCCTTCGGTCTGGAAGGAATCCTCAACCGTATGCAATTTTAGCCCCCGACCGGCCGGCGCACCGGCCCACGAACGACGGCCCTTTTTGGCCAGAAGGAGGGGCCTGACCCTCCGGCTCTCGCCTGCTATTTGCGCGCCGCGATCAGCTCTACGCGCGCAGGCGGGGCTCCCCGTCCTGGCGCCTTCGGTCTGGAAGGAATCCTTGACCGTATGCAATTTTAACCCCCGGTCCGCCGACGCACCGGCCCATGAATGACGGCCCTTTTTGCCCAGAAGGAGGGGCCTGACCCTCCAGCTCTCGTTTCCCCCGTGCAATGCGATCGGCTCTACGCGCGCAGCCGGGGCTCCCGGTCCTGGCGCCTTCGGTCTGGAAGGAATCCTCGACCATACGCAATTTAAGCCCTGGCAAAGCCAGCGCTCCGGCCCACGAACGACGGCCCTTTTTGCCCAGCAGGAGGGGCCTGACCCTCCGGCTCTCGCCTGCTATTTTTGCGTTGCGATCGGTTCTACGCGCGCAGCCGGGGCTCCCGGTCCTGGCGCCTTCGGTCTGGAAGGAATCCACCACGATATGCAATTTTAGCCCCCAGTCGGCAGATGCACCGTCCAACGAACGACGGCCCTTTTTGCCCAGAAGGAGGGGCCT
>NW_020911606.1:844-1678 GCF_003984885.1 Neopelma chrysocephalum | reverse complement strand
CTCGCCTGCTATTTGTGCGCCACGATCGGCTCTACGCGCGCAGCCGGGGCTCCCGGTCCCGGCGCCTTCGGTCTGGAAGGAATCCTCGACCGTATGAAATTTTTTCCCCCGACCGGCCGGCGCACTGGCCCACGAACGACGGCCGTTTTTGCCCAGAATGAGGGACCTCACCCTCCGGCTCTCGCCTGCCCCTTGTGCGCCGTGATCGGCTCTACCTTCACAGCCGGGCCTCCCGGTCCTGGCGCCTTGGGTCTGGAAGGAGTCCTCGACCGTATGCAATTTTAGCCCCCGACTGGCAGGCGCGCCCGCCAGCGAAAGATGGCCCTTTTTGCCCAGAAGGAGGGGCCTGACCCTCCGGCCCTCGCCTGCTGTTTGTGCCCAGCGATCGGCTCTACGGGCGCTGTTGGGGCTCCCGGTCCTGGCGCCTTCGGTCTGGAAGGAATCCTCGACCGTATGCAATTTTAGCCCCCGGTCGGCCGGCGCGCCGAGCAGCGAAAGACGGCCCTTTTTGCCCAGAAGGAGGGACCTGACCCTCCGGCTCTCGTCTGCCTCTTGTGCGCCGTGATCGGCTCGACCTGAACCGCCGGGCCACCCAGTCCTGGTGCCTTCGGTCTGGAAGGAATCCTCGACCATATGCAATTTTAGCCCCCAGTCGGCCGGCGCGCGGGCCCATGAACGACGGCCCTTTTTGCCCAGAAGGAGGGGCCTGAACCTCCAGCTCTCGCCTGCTATTTGTGCGCCGTGATCGGCTCTACGCGCACAGCCGGGGCTCCCGGTCCTGGCGCCTTCGGTCTGGAAGGAATACGCGACCGTATGAAATTTTTTCCCCCGGCC
>NW_020911606.1:0-834 GCF_003984885.1 Neopelma chrysocephalum | reverse complement strand
CTCGCCTGCTATTTGTGCGCCACGATCGGCTCTACGCGCGCAGCCGGGGCTCCCGGTCCCGGCGCCTTCGGTCTGGAAGGAATCCTCGACCGTATGAAATTTTTTCCCCCGACCGGCCGGCGCACTGGCCCACGAACGACGGCCGTTTTTGCCCAGAATGAGGGACCTCACCCTCCGGCTCTCGCCTGCCCCTTGTGCGCCGTGATCGGCTCTACCTTCACAGCCGGGCCTCCCGGTCCTGGCGCCTTGGGTCTGGAAGGAGTCCTCGACCGTATGCAATTTTAGCCCCCGACTGGCAGGCGCGCCCGCCAGCGAAAGATGGCCCTTTTTGCCCAGAAGGAGGGGCCTGACCCTCCGGCCCTCGCCTGCTGTTTGTGCCCAGCGATCGGCTCTACGGGCGCTGTTGGGGCTCCCGGTCCTGGCGCCTTCGGTCTGGAAGGAATCCTCGACCGTATGCAATTTTAGCCCCCGGTCGGCCGGCGCGCCGAGCAGCGAAAGACGGCCCTTTTTGCCCAGAAGGAGGGACCTGACCCTCCGGCTCTCGTCTGCCTCTTGTGCGCCGTGATCGGCTCGACCTGAACCGCCGGGCCACCCAGTCCTGGTGCCTTCGGTCTGGAAGGAATCCTCGACCATATGCAATTTTAGCCCCCAGTCGGCCGGCGCGCGGGCCCATGAACGACGGCCCTTTTTGCCCAGAAGGAGGGGCCTGAACCTCCAGCTCTCGCCTGCTATTTGTGCGCCGTGATCGGCTCTACGCGCACAGCCGGGGCTCCCGGTCCTGGCGCCTTCGGTCTGGAAGGAATACGCGACCGTATGAAATTTTTTCCCCCGGCC
>NW_020911605.1:923-1836 GCF_003984885.1 Neopelma chrysocephalum | reverse complement strand
TCGCAGCGCACAAATAGCAGGCGAGAGCCGGAGGGTCAGGCCCCTCTGCTGGGCAAAAATGGTTGTCGTTCGTGGGCCGGTGCGCCGGCCATCCGGGGGCAAAAATTGCATACGGTCGAATATTCCTTCCAGAGCGAAGGCGCCAGGACCGGGAGCCCCAGCTGCACGCGTACAGCCGATCGCGGCGCACAAATAGCAGGTGAGAGCCGAAGGGTCAGGCCCCTCCTTCTGGGCAAAAAGGGCCGTCGTTCGTGGGCCCGTGCGCAGGCCAATCGGGGGCTAAAATTGCATACGGTCGAGGATTCCTTCCAGACCGAAGGCGCCAGGACCGGGAGCCACGGCTGCGCGCGTAGAACCGATCGCGGCGCACAAATAGCAGGCGAGAGCCGGAGGGTCAGGCCCCTCCTTCTGGGCAAAAAGGGCAGTCGTTCGTGTGCAGGTGCGTCGCCCGGACGGGGGCTAAAATTGCATACGGTCGAGGATTCCTTCCAGACCGAAGGTGGCAGGACTGGGAGCCCAGGCTGCTCGCGTAGAGCCCATCGCGGGGCACAAATAGCTGGCGAGAGCCGGAGGGTCAGGCCTGTCCTTCTGGGCAAAAAGGGCCGTCGTTCGTGTGCCATCGTGCTGTCCGGCTGAGAGCTAAAATTGCATACGGTCGAGGATTCCTTCCAGACCGAAGGCGCCAGGACCGGGAGCCCCGGCTGCGCGCGTAGAACCGATCGCGTCGCACAAGGGGCAGGCGAGCGCCGGAGGGTCAGGCCCCTCCTGCTGGGCAAAAAGGGCCGTAGTTCGTGTGCAGGTGCGTCGCCCGGCCGTGGGCTAAAATTACATACGGTCGAGGATTCCTTCCAGACCGAAGGCGCCAGGACCGGAAGCCCCAACTGCGCGCATAGAGCCGATCGCAGCGCACAAG
>NW_020911605.1:0-913 GCF_003984885.1 Neopelma chrysocephalum | reverse complement strand
TCGCAGCGCACAAATAGCAGGCGAGAGCCGGAGGGTCAGGCCCCTCTGCTGGGCAAAAATGGTTGTCGTTCGTGGGCCGGTGCGCCGGCCATCCGGGGGCAAAAATTGCATACGGTCGAATATTCCTTCCAGAGCGAAGGCGCCAGGACCGGGAGCCCCAGCTGCACGCGTACAGCCGATCGCGGCGCACAAATAGCAGGTGAGAGCCGAAGGGTCAGGCCCCTCCTTCTGGGCAAAAAGGGCCGTCGTTCGTGGGCCCGTGCGCAGGCCAATCGGGGGCTAAAATTGCATACGGTCGAGGATTCCTTCCAGACCGAAGGCGCCAGGACCGGGAGCCACGGCTGCGCGCGTAGAACCGATCGCGGCGCACAAATAGCAGGCGAGAGCCGGAGGGTCAGGCCCCTCCTTCTGGGCAAAAAGGGCAGTCGTTCGTGTGCAGGTGCGTCGCCCGGACGGGGGCTAAAATTGCATACGGTCGAGGATTCCTTCCAGACCGAAGGTGGCAGGACTGGGAGCCCAGGCTGCTCGCGTAGAGCCCATCGCGGGGCACAAATAGCTGGCGAGAGCCGGAGGGTCAGGCCTGTCCTTCTGGGCAAAAAGGGCCGTCGTTCGTGTGCCATCGTGCTGTCCGGCTGAGAGCTAAAATTGCATACGGTCGAGGATTCCTTCCAGACCGAAGGCGCCAGGACCGGGAGCCCCGGCTGCGCGCGTAGAACCGATCGCGTCGCACAAGGGGCAGGCGAGCGCCGGAGGGTCAGGCCCCTCCTGCTGGGCAAAAAGGGCCGTAGTTCGTGTGCAGGTGCGTCGCCCGGCCGTGGGCTAAAATTACATACGGTCGAGGATTCCTTCCAGACCGAAGGCGCCAGGACCGGAAGCCCCAACTGCGCGCATAGAGCCGATCGCAGCGCACAAG
>NW_020911604.1:583-1199 GCF_003984885.1 Neopelma chrysocephalum | reverse complement strand
TTTGACCAGAAGGAGGGGCCTGACCCTCCGGCTCTCGCCTGCTATTTGTGCGCCGCGATCGGCTCTACGCGCGCAGCCGGGGCTCCCGGTCCTGGCGTCTTCGGTCTGGAAGGAATCCTCGTCCGTATGCAATTTTAGCCCCCAGTCGGCCGGCGCACGGGCCACGAACGACGGCCATTTTTGCCCAGCAGAGGGGGCCTGACGCTCCGGGTCTCGCCTGCTATTTGTGCGTTGCGATCGACTCTACACGCGCAGCTGGGGCTCCCGGTCATGGCGCCTTCGTTCGGGAAGGAATCCTCGACCGTATGCAATTTTAGCCCCCGGTCGGCCAACACGCGGGCCCACGAACGAAGGCCCTTTTTGCCCAGAAGGTGGGGCCTGACCCTCCAGCTCTCGCCTGCTATTTGTGCGCCGCGATCGGCTCTACATGCGCAGCCGGGGCTCCCGATCCTGGCGCCTTCGGTCTGGAAGGAATCCTCGACCGTATGCAATTTTAGGCCCCGGCCGGCCGGCGCACCGGCACACGACTGACAACCCTTTTTGCCTAGAAGGAGGTGCCTGACCCTCCTGCTCTCGCCTGCTATTTGTGCGCCGTGATCGGCTGTACGCGCGCAGC
>NW_020911604.1:0-483 GCF_003984885.1 Neopelma chrysocephalum | reverse complement strand
ATTTTAGCCCCCAGCCGGGCGACGCACCTGCACACGAACGACGGCCCTTTTTGCCCAGAAGGAGGGGCCTGACCCTCCTGCTCTGTCCTGCTATTTGTGCGCTGTGATCGGCTCTATTCGCGCAGCTGGGGCTCCCAGTCCTGGCGCCTTCGGTCTGGAAGGAATCCTCGACCGTATGCAATTTTAGTCCCCGACTGGCAGACGCGTCGGCCAGTGAACGACAGCCCTTTCTGCCCAGAAGGAGGGGCCTGACCCTCCGGCTCTCGTCTGCCCCTTGTGCGCCGCTATCGGCTCTACGCGGGCAGTTGGGGCTCCCGGTCCTGGCGCCTTCGGTCTGGAAGGAATCCTCGACCGTATGCAATTTTAGCCCCCGCCCAACCGGCGCACCGGCACACGAACGACGGCCCTTTTTCCTCAGAATGAGGGGCCTGACCCACCGGCTCTCGACTGCTATTTGTGCACCGCGATCGGCTCTACGCGCGC
>NW_020911603.1:579-976 GCF_003984885.1 Neopelma chrysocephalum | reverse complement strand
CTGGTCAGGATCGAGGCCCTGAAGTGGCCCCGGATCCACATCCCTGTGCTGGGGATGAATCCCAGGGGGGGATCCTGGTGGATCCCAATTCCCCTCTCGTTCCCAAGGCCTCCCACCTCCGTTCCCAGAGATCCTCCATGTTTCCCAAGTCTCCCTGACCGTGTTTTTCCCATTTTTCCCTGGTTTTTTTCCCAGAATCCGGTCGGGATTGAGGCCATGAATTGGCCCCGGTTCCGTGTCCAGACGCTGGGGATGAATCCCGGTGGGATATCCTGGTGGATCCCGGTGGATCTTGGTTCCTCTGCCATTCCCAGGGAATTCCTGACTCCATTTTTCCCATTTTTCCCTGTATTCCCCCTAGAAGCAGGACCGGATCGAGGCCCTGAAGCGCCAGGTG
>NW_020911603.1:0-479 GCF_003984885.1 Neopelma chrysocephalum | reverse complement strand
CTGACTCCATTTTTCCCATTTTTCCCTGTTTTCCCCCTAGAAGCAGGACCGGATCGAGGCCCGGAAGCGCCAGGTGGAGCGGCACCGGTTCCATGTCCGCATGTTGGAGATGCTGCTCCAGATGTTGGACAACCTTAAGGTTTAGGAAGTTGCCTGACCAAACCAGGAGCCTGTTTTTTTAGCAACAGTTTTCTCTCCGCACTCTGGTGCAACAAGACTTTGAAGGTGGTTAACCTCAGTTTGAAGCAGCTCATTTTTAGCAACAAGTTTATCCGATTTTTCTCCCGTTTCCCTCTCAAAGGCTAACGATGACTTCAACACCACAGTTTCTGATTTCAAAACAGTAGACTCAACGTCAGAAATCCATTCAGAAGCAGGTGAATTTTTGGCTTCTTATTGTGCACAAGACAAACAGGCTTATAACACTCCACAAATTGTACCTTTACCATTTCCTTCCTTCCATTTCTGCTTAGCCTGAC
>NW_020911602.1:490-1085 GCF_003984885.1 Neopelma chrysocephalum | reverse complement strand
TGTGCGCCGCGATTGGCTCTACGCGCGCAGCTGGGGCTCCCGGTCCTGGCGCCTTCGGTCTGGAAGGAATCCTCAACCGTATGCAATTTTAGCCCCCGACAGAGGGGCGCGCCGGCTAGCCAACGACGGCCCTTCTACCCCAGAAGGAGGGGCCTGACCCTCCGGCTCTTGCCTGCTCTTTGTGCGCAGCAATTTGATTCACGCGCGCAACCGGGGCTCCCGGTCCTGGCGCCTTCGGTCTGGAAGGAATCCTCGACCGTAAGCAATTTTAGCTCTCGGCTGGCCGGCGCGATGGCACACGAACGACGGCCCTTTTTGTCCAGAAGGAGGGGCCTGACCCTCCGGCTCTCACCTCCCTCTTGTGCGCTGCGATCAGCTCTACCTGCACAGCCGGGCCTCCCGGTCCTGGCGCCTTCGGTCTGGAAGGAATCCTCGACCGTATGCAATTTTAGCCCCCGACTGGCAGGTGAGCCGGCCAGACAACGACGGCCCTTTTTGCCCAGACGGAGGGGCCTGACCCTCCGGCTCTCGCCTGCTATTTGTGCCCCGCAGTCGGCTCTACGCGCGCAGTTGGGGCTCCCGGTCCTGGCGCCTT
>NW_020911602.1:0-390 GCF_003984885.1 Neopelma chrysocephalum | reverse complement strand
CTGGAAGGAATCCTTGACCGTATGCAATTTTAGCCCCCGGCCGGCCGATACACCTGCACACGAACGATGGCCCTTTCTGCCCAGAAGGAGGGGCCTGACCCTCCGGTTCTCGCCTGCTATTTGTGCGTTGCGATCGGCTCTACGCGCGCAGCTGGGTCTCCCGGTCCTGGCGCCTTCGGTCTGGAAGGAATCCTCGACCGTATGCAATTTTAGCCCCCGACTGGCAGGCGCGCCGGCCAGCCAACGATGGTTCTTTTTGCCCAGAAGGAGGGGCCTGACCCTCCGGCTCTCACCTCTATTTGTGCGCCGCGATCGGCTCTACGCGCGCAGCCGGGGCTCCCACTCCTGGCGCCTTCGGTTTGGAAGGAATCCTCGACCGTATGCAATTTT
>NW_020911601.1:633-1256 GCF_003984885.1 Neopelma chrysocephalum | reverse complement strand
CGGTCTGGAAGGAATCCTCGACCGTATGCAATTTTACCCCCCGGTCGGCCGGCACACCGGCACACGAACGACGGACCTTTTTGCCCAGAAGGAGAGGCCTGACCCTCTGGCTCTCGCCTGCTATTTGTGCGCCGCAGTCGGCTCTACGCGCGCACCCGGGGCTCCCGGTCCTGGCGCCTTCGGTCTTGAAGGAATCCTCGACCGTATGCAATTTTAGCCCCCGACTGGCAAGCGCGCCGGCCTGTCGAATGACGGCCCTTTTTGCCCAGAAGGAGGGGCATGACCCTCCGGCTCTCGCCTACCCCTTGTGCGCCGCGATGGGCTCTACGCGCGGAGCCGGCGCTCCTGGTCCTGGCCCCTTCGGTCTGGAAGGAATCCTCGACCGTATGCAATTTTAGCCCCCGGTCGGGCGACGCACCGGCACATGAACGACGGCCCTTTTTGCCCAGAAGGAGGGACCTGACCCTCCGGCTCTCATCTTTTATTTGTGTGTTGCGATCGGCTCTAAGCGCGCAGCCGGGGCTCCCGGTCCTGGCGCCTTCGGTCTGGAAGGAATCCTCGACCTTATGCAATTTTAGCCCCCGGTCGGCAGATGCACCGGCCCACGAACGACGGCCCTTTTT
>NW_020911601.1:0-623 GCF_003984885.1 Neopelma chrysocephalum | reverse complement strand
CGGTCTGGAAGGAATCCTCGACCGTATGCAATTTTACCCCCCGGTCGGCCGGCACACCGGCACACGAACGACGGACCTTTTTGCCCAGAAGGAGAGGCCTGACCCTCTGGCTCTCGCCTGCTATTTGTGCGCCGCAGTCGGCTCTACGCGCGCACCCGGGGCTCCCGGTCCTGGCGCCTTCGGTCTTGAAGGAATCCTCGACCGTATGCAATTTTAGCCCCCGACTGGCAAGCGCGCCGGCCTGTCGAATGACGGCCCTTTTTGCCCAGAAGGAGGGGCATGACCCTCCGGCTCTCGCCTACCCCTTGTGCGCCGCGATGGGCTCTACGCGCGGAGCCGGCGCTCCTGGTCCTGGCCCCTTCGGTCTGGAAGGAATCCTCGACCGTATGCAATTTTAGCCCCCGGTCGGGCGACGCACCGGCACATGAACGACGGCCCTTTTTGCCCAGAAGGAGGGACCTGACCCTCCGGCTCTCATCTTTTATTTGTGTGTTGCGATCGGCTCTAAGCGCGCAGCCGGGGCTCCCGGTCCTGGCGCCTTCGGTCTGGAAGGAATCCTCGACCTTATGCAATTTTAGCCCCCGGTCGGCAGATGCACCGGCCCACGAACGACGGCCCTTTTT
>NW_020911600.1:665-2274 GCF_003984885.1 Neopelma chrysocephalum | reverse complement strand
TCCTCGACCGTATGCAATTTTAGCCCCCGGCCGGCCGGAGGCGCCGGTCTGCCAAATTCGGTCCTTCTTGTCCAGAAGGAGGGACCTGACCCTCCGGCTCTCGCCTGCTATTTGTGCCCCGCGTTCGGATCTACGCGCGTAGCCAGGGCTCCCGGTCCTGGCGCCTTCGGTCTGGAAGGAATCCTCGACCGTATGCAATTTTAGCCCCCGGTCGGCCGGCACGCGAGCCCCTGAACGGCGGCCCTTTTTGCCCAGAAGGAGGGGCCTGACCCTCCGGCTCTCGCCTGCTGTTTGTGCCCCGCGAACGGCTCTACGCGCGCAGAAGGGGTCCCGGTCCTGGCGCCTTCGGTCTGGAAAGAATCCTCGAACGTATGCAATTTTAGCCCCCGACTGGCAGGCGCGCCGGCCAGCCAATGACGGCCCTTTCGTCCCAGAAGGAGGGGTCTGACCCTCCGGCACTTGCCTGCTATTTCTGCGCCGCGATGGTCTCTACGCGTGCAGCCTGGGCTCCTGGACCTGGCGTCTGCGGTGTGGAAGGAATCATCGACCGTATGCAATTTTAGCCCCGGGCCGGCCAGCGCACCGGCCCACGAATGACAGCCCTTTTTGCCCAGAAGGAGGGGCCTGACCCTCCGGCACTTGCCTTTTATTTGTGCGTCGCGACTGTCTTTACGCGCGCAGCTGGGACTCCCGGTCCTGGCGCCTTCGGTCTGGAAGGAATTTTTGACCGTATGCAATTTTAGCCCCCGGCCGGCCGGTGCGCCGGCATATAAACAAGGCCCTTTTTGCCCAGAAGGAGGGGCCTGACCCTCCGGCTCTCGCCTGCTATTTGTGCGCCACGATCGGCTCTACGCGCGCAGCCGGGGCTCCCGGTTCTGGCGCCTTCGGTCTGGAAGGAATCCTCGACCGTATGCAATTTTAGCCCCCGGTCGGCCGGCGCACGGGCCCACGACCGACGGCCCTTTTTGCCCAGAAGGAGTAGCCAGACCCTCCGGCTCTCGCCTGCTATTTGTGAGACTCGATCGGCTCTACGCGCGCAGCCGGGGCTCCCGGTCCTGGCGCCTTCGGTCTGGAAGGAATCCTCGACCGTATGCAATTTTACCACCGACTGGCAGGCGCGCCGCCCAGCGATAGACAGCCCGTTTTGCCCAGAAGGAGGGGCCTCACCCTCCGGCTCTTGCCTGCTGTTGTGCACCGCGATCGGCTCCACGCGCGCAGCCGGGGCTCCTGGTCCTGGCGCCTTCGGTCTGGACGGAATCCTCAACCGTATGCAATTTTAGCCCCCGTCCTGCCAGCGCACCGGCCCCTGAACGACGGCCCTTTTTGCCCAGAAGGAGGGACCTGACCCTCCAGGTCTGGCCTGCTATTTGTGCGCCGCGATCGGCTCTACGCGAGCAACCGGGGCTCCCGGTCCTGGCGCCTTCGGTCTGGAAGGAATCCTCGACCGTATGCAATTTTAGCCCCCGACTGGCAGGCGCGCCGGCCGGCCAACGACGGCCCTTTTTGCCCAGAAGGAGGGGCCTGACCCTCCGGCTCTCGCCTGCTATTTGTGCGCTGCGATAGGCTCTACGCGCGCAGCCGGGGTCCTGGTCCTGGCGCCTTCGGTCTG
>NW_020911600.1:0-565 GCF_003984885.1 Neopelma chrysocephalum | reverse complement strand
CGACCGTATGCAATTTTAGCCCCCGACTGGCAGGCGCGCCGGCCAGCCAACGACGGCCCTTTTTGCCCAGAAAGAGGGGCCTGACCGTCTGGCTCTCGCCTGCTATTTGTGCGCCTCGATCGCCTCTACGCGCGCAGCCGGGGCTCCCGGTCCTGGCGCCTTCGGTCTGGAAGGAATCCTCGACCGTATGCAATTTTAGCCCCCGTCTGGCAGGCGAACCCGCCAGCGAACGACGGCCCTTTTTGCCCAGAAGTAGGGGCCTGACCCTCCGGCTCTTGCCTCCTATTTGTGCGCAGCTATTGGTTCTACGTGCGCACCTGGGGCTCCCGGTCCTGGCGCCTTCGGTCTGGAAGGAATCCTCGACCGTATGCAATTTTAATCCCCGGTGGGCCGGCGCACTGGCCTACGAACGACTGCCCTTTTTGCCCAGAAGGAGGGACCTGACCCTCCGGCTCTCGCCTGCTATTTGTGCGCCGAGATCAGCTCTAAGCGCGCAGCCGGGGTCCCGGTCCTGGCGCCTTCGGTCTGGAAGGAATCCTCGACCGTATGCAATTTTAGCCCCCGA
>NW_020911599.1:1928-3846 GCF_003984885.1 Neopelma chrysocephalum | reverse complement strand
TCCCTGCTGGCGCTGGCTCTGCAGGGACCTTTCCCACGGCTTGTGCTGGGCCACGGCTGCCCACTGCCAGCAGCCCTTGCCCTGCTGCCTGGGCCCCACAGGCCGGGCCAGCCCACCTCCCTCTGTGCCAGTGCTCAGCCTTCCAATGTGTACCTTGGCCACGCTCAGGGACTGGTCACTTGTGTGAATGATCAGTGGGACCAGTGCACTCCGCAGAGACGTCTTCAACTGCTTGTTTTTCCTCAGCACCGCTGAGCCCAGGTAGTCTCTGAAGAGGCAGGTGGAGAAGTTCTGCATGTCGCTGCTCTCCTTGGAGGAAGGAGGAAAGGTGAGCTTTGGAAACAGTGGCCCCCTGCCCACAGTGAAGGGGAGTGGAGATGGAGGCTGAGGGAGATGCCCTGGGCTCAGATTCCAGAGCAGGGACAAGTTGCACTGGGCTGCAAGGCCCAGAAGCCACCAGAGCCCAGGGGAGCAGAGCCTGCTGCCAGAGCTGCTGCCATGGCTGGGCTGTGGGGCAGCTCTCACTGCCCAGTGCCCATCTCAGGGCTCACGCTCCCACATCAGCCTTACCACGTCGAGGAAGCGTGGGAGGTTCTCTACCAGATCCTCAGTTGCAGGGCTGGCCTTTGTGTTCTTCAGGTTTGGAAACATCAGGTTTTTAAGGACCATCACAACCTCTGTCCAGGAGTCTTCACTGCCAAGACACAGGAGCTCCATCATGTGTGGCACCAGGAGCTCAAGTTTTCCTGCCTGTATAGAGGACAGACTTTCTTTTCTGTGATAAGATCCACGCCTGGAAAGCTCCCCAGGCAGCCACCAGGCCCCAACATGGCATCAAGGCAGTTGGCAGCAGTCCCCCCAACACCTGCCTCCCAGCCCACGCCAAGCCACCGCCTTACCCACAGCCCCAGAGCCCTGGATGCCAACATGGCTGTCCCTGACACCACCCTGCTCACCAGCTCAGGTGTCTCACACAGCGCCTGGGAGGCTGGGAATGTTGGAAGTTCCTCACGGATGTGGATGGCGGCGCCAGAAGAGCAGTGCTTCTGGCCTGAATCGAGAACTTGGCGTTGGCGTTGGCGTTGGCCCTAAAGCCTCCAGGATGTGGATGGTCTGTTCTGCCAGGCAAGAGATGACTTCATTTCTGTCTGTCTTCAAGGGCTGAAGGGCTGTGAGCAAAAGAAACAGAGCCGAGATGAAGCCCTGTGTCAGCAGAGACCCCCAGAGGTCCCCTCCAGCCCATGTTCCCCACTCACCGCTGCAGATCTCATCCAGTTGCTCTTTGCTTCGGTTCCTCAGGTGCCGCGTGGCCACCCCTAGGCACAAAGCTCTGTCAGCCCCTGCTCCCCAGCGGGCTCCCAGCAGTGCAGAGGGCCCTGCCCTCCTCCCCCTCAGCAGGGATGAGCCCAGGAAGCACCAGGAGCTCAAGGGGGTGGAACTCAGCCCAGTGGCCTCCAAGCCCAGCCACGTGGGCAGGGGTGGCAGAAGGAGGCCCAAGCCCAGCCTGCGGCAGCCGGGGCTCGGGCAGCCCCAGGGCTGTGCCTGGCTGTGGCTGCAGGAGAGGGGACGGGGGCCAGCTTGCCCAAAGAGGGACCCCGGGGGCTGGGGCTCACCGATGAACCTGATGGCCGCCTCTTGCACACTGGCCTCAGGGTCCTTGAGGTAGGTCAGGCCCTGACGCAGGTACTCTTCAGCCCTGCTCCTGTCCTTCCCCACCTGGAGAGAGAGAGCACAAGGACACGGGCATGTCACAGAGCCCCCCCGCTGGCTGCAGCAGTCCCTCCTGCCAGCACTCAGGGTTGCCAAGAGCCCTCTCTCCCGCTGGCTGCAGGGAAGGGAGAGGGGCCTGCAGAGGAGCCCTTGGGGCTCTGTTCTTGGAGGGCACACACTGGGCTGCAGCTCCAGCCTCTGGGCTCTG
>NW_020911599.1:0-1918 GCF_003984885.1 Neopelma chrysocephalum | reverse complement strand
TCCCTGCTGGCGCTGGCTCTGCAGGGACCTTTCCCACGGCTTGTGCTGGGCCACGGCTGCCCACTGCCAGCAGCCCTTGCCCTGCTGCCTGGGCCCCACAGGCCGGGCCAGCCCACCTCCCTCTGTGCCAGTGCTCAGCCTTCCAATGTGTACCTTGGCCACGCTCAGGGACTGGTCACTTGTGTGAATGATCAGTGGGACCAGTGCACTCCGCAGAGACGTCTTCAACTGCTTGTTTTTCCTCAGCACCGCTGAGCCCAGGTAGTCTCTGAAGAGGCAGGTGGAGAAGTTCTGCATGTCGCTGCTCTCCTTGGAGGAAGGAGGAAAGGTGAGCTTTGGAAACAGTGGCCCCCTGCCCACAGTGAAGGGGAGTGGAGATGGAGGCTGAGGGAGATGCCCTGGGCTCAGATTCCAGAGCAGGGACAAGTTGCACTGGGCTGCAAGGCCCAGAAGCCACCAGAGCCCAGGGGAGCAGAGCCTGCTGCCAGAGCTGCTGCCATGGCTGGGCTGTGGGGCAGCTCTCACTGCCCAGTGCCCATCTCAGGGCTCACGCTCCCACATCAGCCTTACCACGTCGAGGAAGCGTGGGAGGTTCTCTACCAGATCCTCAGTTGCAGGGCTGGCCTTTGTGTTCTTCAGGTTTGGAAACATCAGGTTTTTAAGGACCATCACAACCTCTGTCCAGGAGTCTTCACTGCCAAGACACAGGAGCTCCATCATGTGTGGCACCAGGAGCTCAAGTTTTCCTGCCTGTATAGAGGACAGACTTTCTTTTCTGTGATAAGATCCACGCCTGGAAAGCTCCCCAGGCAGCCACCAGGCCCCAACATGGCATCAAGGCAGTTGGCAGCAGTCCCCCCAACACCTGCCTCCCAGCCCACGCCAAGCCACCGCCTTACCCACAGCCCCAGAGCCCTGGATGCCAACATGGCTGTCCCTGACACCACCCTGCTCACCAGCTCAGGTGTCTCACACAGCGCCTGGGAGGCTGGGAATGTTGGAAGTTCCTCACGGATGTGGATGGCGGCGCCAGAAGAGCAGTGCTTCTGGCCTGAATCGAGAACTTGGCGTTGGCGTTGGCGTTGGCCCTAAAGCCTCCAGGATGTGGATGGTCTGTTCTGCCAGGCAAGAGATGACTTCATTTCTGTCTGTCTTCAAGGGCTGAAGGGCTGTGAGCAAAAGAAACAGAGCCGAGATGAAGCCCTGTGTCAGCAGAGACCCCCAGAGGTCCCCTCCAGCCCATGTTCCCCACTCACCGCTGCAGATCTCATCCAGTTGCTCTTTGCTTCGGTTCCTCAGGTGCCGCGTGGCCACCCCTAGGCACAAAGCTCTGTCAGCCCCTGCTCCCCAGCGGGCTCCCAGCAGTGCAGAGGGCCCTGCCCTCCTCCCCCTCAGCAGGGATGAGCCCAGGAAGCACCAGGAGCTCAAGGGGGTGGAACTCAGCCCAGTGGCCTCCAAGCCCAGCCACGTGGGCAGGGGTGGCAGAAGGAGGCCCAAGCCCAGCCTGCGGCAGCCGGGGCTCGGGCAGCCCCAGGGCTGTGCCTGGCTGTGGCTGCAGGAGAGGGGACGGGGGCCAGCTTGCCCAAAGAGGGACCCCGGGGGCTGGGGCTCACCGATGAACCTGATGGCCGCCTCTTGCACACTGGCCTCAGGGTCCTTGAGGTAGGTCAGGCCCTGACGCAGGTACTCTTCAGCCCTGCTCCTGTCCTTCCCCACCTGGAGAGAGAGAGCACAAGGACACGGGCATGTCACAGAGCCCCCCCGCTGGCTGCAGCAGTCCCTCCTGCCAGCACTCAGGGTTGCCAAGAGCCCTCTCTCCCGCTGGCTGCAGGGAAGGGAGAGGGGCCTGCAGAGGAGCCCTTGGGGCTCTGTTCTTGGAGGGCACACACTGGGCTGCAGCTCCAGCCTCTGGGCTCTG
>NW_020911598.1:214-1728 GCF_003984885.1 Neopelma chrysocephalum | reverse complement strand
CCCCCAAAGACCCCCGGGATGGGCACAGTCCTGGAGGTGGGGACGGAGTGGGGGGAGGGACCTGGGGGGGCTGGGACAGAGGGACACGAGCCCGGGGGGGCCGGGGGGCACCATCCCATGGCATCCTGGCACCATCCCATGGCATCCTGGCATTGCTGGATCAGAGCTGGGAGTGGATTACTGGCACTATCCCATGGGATCCTGGGCTGGATCAGGGCTGGGAGGGCATTCCTGGCACCATCCCATGGATTCCTGGCACCATCCCATGGGATCCTGGGCTGGATTGGGGATGGGGTGGCCCAGTGGGAGCAGGGAGAGCATTCCTGGCATCATCCCATGGCATCCTGGCATTGCTGGATCTGGGATAAGGTGGCCCAGCAGGAGCAGGGAAGGGATTCCTGGCACCATCTCATGGGATCCTGGGATGGATCTGGGATGGGGTGACCCAACAGGAGCAGGGAAGGGATTCCTGGCATCATTCCATGGATTCCTGGCACCATCCCATGGCATCCTGGCATTGCTGGATCAGGGCAGGGAGGGCATTCCTGGCACCATCCCATGGGATCCTGGCATTCCTGGATCGGGGCTGGGGTGGCCCAGTGGGATCAGGGAGGGGATTGTGCCCCCCGTGCCGGGCACTGGTGAGGTCACACCTCGAGGGCTGTGCCCGGTTCTGGGAATTCCGGGAGGACGTTGAGGGGCTGGAGCGTGTCCAGAGGGGCTGGAGCAGCAGGAGAAGGGTCTGGAGAAGTCCCGAGGGAGCTGAGGGGGCTCATCCCAGAGCAAAGGGGGCTCAGGGGGCACCTTCTGCCTCTGGAATTCCCTGGCAGGAGGTTGGAGCCGGGGGGGGCTCAGGGAAAAACAGGAGGAGAGGGAATGGCCCCAAGGGGAGGGTCAGGTTGGAAATCAGGAGGAATTTTCCCATGGAAAGGGTGGGTGGGCACTGGCAGGGGCTCCAGGGGGGTTTGGGGGTGTTTGGGAAGAGCTTGGACGTGGTGCCACCACGGGTGCCAGGAGGGTGCCGATGATCCCGGATGATCCCAGAGCTCTTTCCCAATCCCAGGATCGTGTTCAGGGGGTGTTTGGGGTGTCCCTGACCTTCCTCGACGCCGGTGACGATGGAGGCGAAGTTGTCATCGAGCAGGATCATGTCGGCCGCCTGCTTGGACACGTCAGAGCCGGCGATGCCCATGGCGATGCCAATGTCGGCCTTCTTCAGCGCCGGGGAGTCGTTCACCCCGTCCCCCGTCACCGCCACGATGGCACCCTGGGGACACGGGGACACCGAGGGGTCAGGAGGGACAGGGGGGATGTGAGGGGGACATGGGGACACTGTGGGGTCAGCAGGGACAAGGGGGATGCCATGGGGACACTGCAGGGTCAGGGGGCACGGGGATGCCATGGGGACAGCGGGGACACTGCAGGGTCAGGGGGATGGGGGGGGAAAGGGGGACAGTGGGGACACCACGGGGTCAGGGGGGCACGGGAGATGTCGTGGTGACAGTGGGGACACC
>NW_020911598.1:0-204 GCF_003984885.1 Neopelma chrysocephalum | reverse complement strand
ATGTCGTGGTGACAGTGGGGACACCACGGGGTCAGGGGGGATGGAAGAGGGTGAAGGGGGACAGTGGGGACACCATGGGGTCAGGGGGGACAAGGGGGGCAAAGGGGGACAGGGGGGACATGGGGACACTGCGGGGTCAGGGGGGACAAGAGGGGTGAAGGGGGACACACCCTGGGGACACGGGGACACTGCGGGGTCAGGGGG
>NW_020911597.1:1314-1861 GCF_003984885.1 Neopelma chrysocephalum | reverse complement strand
CGCAGCCGGGATTCCCGGTCCTGGCGCCTTCGGTCGGGAAGCAATCCCCGACCGTATGCAATTTTAGCCCCCGTCGGGCTGGCGCACCGGCCCACGAACGACAGCCCTTTTTGCCCAGAAGGAGGGGCCTGACCCTCCGGCTCTCGCCTGCTATTTGTGCGCCGCGATCGGTTCTACGCGCGCAGCCTGGGCTCACGGTCCTGGTGCCTTCGGGCTGGAAGGAATCCTCGACCATATGCAATTTTAGTCCCCGACTGGCAGTCGCGTCGGCCAGCCAACGACGGCCCTTTTTGCCCAGAAGGAGGGGCCTGACCCTCCGGCTCTTGCCTGCTATTTGTGCGCCGCGATCGGCTTTACGCGCGCAGCCGGGGCTCCCAGTCCTGGCGCCTTCGGTCTGGAAGGAATCCTCGACCATGTGCAATTTTAGTCCCAGACTGGCAGGCGCCTCGGCCAGCGAACGACGGCCCTTTTTGCCCACAAGGAGGGGCCTGACCCTCCGGCTATCGCTTGCTATTTGTGAGCCGCGATCGGCTCTACGCGCGCAGCC
>NW_020911597.1:0-1214 GCF_003984885.1 Neopelma chrysocephalum | reverse complement strand
CTGGAAGGAATCCTCGACCGTATGCAATTTTAGCCCCCGGTCGGCATGCGCACGGGCCCACGAACGACGGCCCTTTTTGCCCAGAAGGAGGGGCCTGACCCTCAGGTTCTCGCCTGCTCTTTGTGCACCACGATCGGCTCTACGCGCGCAGCCGGGGCTCCCGGTCCTGGCGCCTTCGGTGTGGAAGGAATCCTCGACCATGTGCAATTTTAGTCCCAGACTGGCAGGCGCCTCGGCCAGCGAACGACGGCCCTTCTTGCCCACAAGGAGGGGCCTGACCCTCCGGCTATCGCTTGCTATTTGTGAGCCGCGATCGGCTCTACGCGCGCAGCCTGGGCTCCCGGTACCGGCGCCTTCGGTCTGGAAGGAATCCTCGACCGTATGCAATTTTAGCCCCCGTCTGGGCGACGCACCTGCACACGAACGACGGCCCTTTTTTCCCAGAAGGAGGGACAAGACCCTCCGACTCTCGCCTGCTATTTGTGCGCCGCGATCGGTTCTATGCGCACAGCCGGGACTCCCGGTCCTGGCGCCTTCGGTCGGGAAGGAATTCTCGACCGTATGCAATTTTAGCCCCCGTCCGGCCGGCGCACCGGCCTACGACTGACGGCCCTTTTTGCCCAGAAGGAGGGGCCTGACCCTCCGGCTCTCGCCTGCCCCTTGTGCGCTGCGATCGGCTCTACGCGCGCAGCCGGGGCTCCCGGTCCTGTCGCCTTCGGTCTGGAAGCAATCCTCGACCGTATGCAATTTTAGACCCCGGTCGGCCAGCGCACAGTCCCATTAACGAAGGCCCTTTTTTCCCAGAAGGAGGGGCCTGACATTCCGGCTCTCGCCTGCTATTTGTGCGCCGCGATCGCTTCTACGCGCGCAGCCTGGGCTCCCGGTCCTGGCGCCTAGGGTCTGGAAGGAATCGTCGACCATATGCAATTTTAGCCCCCGACTGGCAGGCGCGCCGGCCAGCCAACAACGGCCCTTTTTGCCCAGAAGGAGGGGCCTGACCCTCCGGCTCTCGCCTGCTATTTGTGCGCCGCGATCGGCTTTACGCGCACAGCCGGGGCTCCCGGTCCTGGCGCCTTCGGTCTGGATTAATCCTCGACCGTATGCAATTTTAGCCCGCATTCGGATGGTGCACGGGCCCACGAACGACGGCCCTTTTTTCTCAGAAGGAGGGACAAGACCCTCCGACTCTCGCCTGCTATTTGTGCGCCGCGATC
>NW_020911596.1:803-1575 GCF_003984885.1 Neopelma chrysocephalum | reverse complement strand
CTTGGTGGCTGCTCCTGGGGTTCTCTGAGCCACCTCCTTCTCTTCCTGTAGTGGTTTGAACCAGGTTTCCCCCTGAAGCTGAAAGTGGTAACCCCCAGGGGGTGGTGACCCTTGGGGCTTGACCCAATCAGTGCTCCTGCAAAATATAAACATATCTCTGGAGACCGGAAAAGAAGCAGTGGTACTTGTTGTAAGAAGAAGGGTGGCCATGTTGTAAAAGCCACGAAGCAGGGGCTTAGGGCCCCTGGGGGCTTTGCCCCCCCCAGCCCCCGGTTGGGGGGCTGCAGGGACTCGGAATGGTGTTGAAGCTGGGCTGAGTGCCTGTAGCTAGGAGCTGGGGGAGTTTCTCCCCTGTAAGTAGAAGTGGGAGACGCTGAGAGCAGCAGCGGACACAGCAGTGTCCGAAGAGCAGTGGCAAAGAGCCAACTGATAAGAACCAAGAGAAGCAGCAGATGCCGGTATGCAGCTATGGAAGACACAGAGATGTCTGAGGAGAAGAAAGAAGCAGCAGCAGGAAGAGACCCGAGCCAGCAGCAGGAAGAGAGTTTCGGAGGGTAAGAACTAGACAAACCAAAACCCCCAAACTCGCTAGAGACCCCTCCGAGAAAGAGGAGGGGGTGGTGGACTGAGTGGAGTCCTAAAGTGCAGTGTGCACTACAGAGAGGAGCTAAGAAGCTCCGGCCTCCTGAGAGCTCAGCCAAGATGGCCAAAGGAATGTGTGTGGAGGGGGTGACCTTGGGCTTCCCCCCCCCCCTTGCTGCAGCTTCAGAGA
>NW_020911596.1:0-703 GCF_003984885.1 Neopelma chrysocephalum | reverse complement strand
TCCCCCCCCCCCCCTTGCTGCAGCTTCAGAGAAGCTGGCAGTCATCTTTGGGGCAGAGCACAGAAGCTCTGTGAAGGGGCTTGATTTCCCCTGAAGATACCAGACTGTCACGAAGACCCCCGTGCTTCGTGATATGACCGTGGTGGAACGACCTTGTCTGGGGTTACGTAGTCCACGGAAAGACCCCCGTTTGAAGACGGAGGGCCGAGGGGCTTGGAAACCCCCTCGTGTGTATTGGCAAGGATCCAGCTGCAACTGCTGCCTGAAAGAGAAGAAGAAAGCCTGCTGCCTAGAGAGACACCTGTTGCTCAGAGACTGGAAGGGGTCTTTTCTTCTTCTTCTCTCCTGGACTTTTATTTGGAGGGAGAAGAGATTTGGCCCATTGTAAATATTACTGTCATGGTAGAGATAGATATAGAGTTAAGATTGTATGCAGTGTATTATAGTATTTATTTATTTGTATAGTCTTTGTAATATATTCCTTCCCCCATATTGAGTCTCGTGTTTTTGTCTGGAAAACCCATCTCACATGGGGTTGAGATGTGGGTGGGGGGCTAGGAATCAGAATTGGATTTGGGCTTTTTCCAACCATGACACTTCCTTAATCTCATTACGTTTGTTGCACATCCAAGCCTGGCCCTCTGAATCCTGCTTCATTCTGTGGCAACTCCCCCAGTCTCCTCTGGGATGAAGTTTGACAAAG
>NW_020911595.1:211-597 GCF_003984885.1 Neopelma chrysocephalum | reverse complement strand
GCCACCCCCCAGCACCCTGGTGCCACCCCCCTCACTGCCACCCCCCCCGTCCCCCGCTGCCACCCCTGTCCCCTCACTGCCACCCCTGTGCCCTCACTGCCACCCCCGTGCCCTCACTGCCACCCCCCAGCACCCTGGTGCCACCCCCCTCACTGCCACCCCCCCGTGCCCTCACTGCCACCTCTGTCCCCTCAGTGCCACCTCTATCCCCTCACTGCCACCCCCATCCCCTCACTGCCACCCCTGTCCCCTCATTGCCACCCCTGTCCCCTCACTGCCACCCCCCAGCACCCCGGTGCTACCCTGGTGCCCACCCTGTCCCCACTGTCCCCACCGTGTCCCCCCCTGTCCCCGCTGTCCCCTGTCCCATCTCTGCCACCGCCTGC
>NW_020911595.1:0-111 GCF_003984885.1 Neopelma chrysocephalum | reverse complement strand
TGGGGACAGCAGGGGACAGGGACAGGGACAGGGGGACAGGGGGAGGGACAGGGATGGGGACACAACAGCCACGGATGGTGGGGACAGCAGGGGACAGGGACAGGGGACAGG
>NW_020911594.1:556-914 GCF_003984885.1 Neopelma chrysocephalum | reverse complement strand
GGGCCCTGGGGAGGTTTGGTGTGACTGGGTGGGGTTTGGGTGCCTTGCGGAGGTCAGAGGTCACTGTGACGGGGTTTAGGTGCCCTGGAGAGGTCGGGGGTCACTATGGTGGGTTTTTGGGGTGCCCCCCCTCACCCCTAACCCCCCTGGCCCCCCAGGCTGCAGACGGGCACGAGGGGGGGTCCCTGGGGGGGTTTGGGTGCCCTGGGGAAGTTGGGGATCACTGTGGGGAGGTTTGGGTGCCCTGGGGAGGTTGGGGATCACTGTGGGGTGGTTTGGGTGCCCTGGGGAGGTTTGGGGTCACTGTGTCTGGTTTTTGGGGTGCCCCCCTCACCCCCCTGTCCCCGTGCCCCCCAGG
>NW_020911594.1:0-546 GCF_003984885.1 Neopelma chrysocephalum | reverse complement strand
CACCCCCCTGTCCCCGTGCCCCCCAGGCTGCAGACGGGCATGCGGGGAGCCTTCGGGAAGCCGCAGGGCACCGTGGCCCGGGTGCACATCGGGCAGGTCATCATGTCCATCCGAACCAAGGCCCAGAACAAGGAGCACGTGGTGGAGGCTCTCAGGAGGGCCAAGTTCAAGTTCCCGGGCAGGCAGAAGGTGATTTGGGGGGTTAAAAACTTAAAAAAGGGGGGTGGTGGTTCAAAAAGAGTTAAAAAGGGATTAAAAAGTAAAAAAAAAAGAGGTTAAAAACTTAAAAAAAAAAATTCAAGTTTCTGGGCAGGCAGAAGGTGATTTGGGGGTTAAAAAGGGAGTGGGGGGCACCCCAAAACTTAAAAAAGGGGGGGGTTGGACAGGGTGGGGCCTGGAACACCCCAAAAGTTTGGGAGGCCCTGGGGATGTTCAGGGTCACTGTTGGGGGGCCCTGGGGACATTTGGGGAGCGCTGTGAGGGGGTTTTGGGGGGTCCTGGGGATGTTTGGTGTGACTGGGTGGGGTTTGGGGTGGTTGGGGGGGG
>NW_020911593.1:846-1969 GCF_003984885.1 Neopelma chrysocephalum | reverse complement strand
CCTTTTTGCCCAGAAGGAGGGGCCTGAACCTCCGGCTCTCGCCTGCTTATTGTGCGTCGCGATCGGCTCTACGCGCGCAGCCGGGCCTCTCGGTCCTGGCGCCTTCGGTCTGGAAGGAATGCACAACCATATGCAATTTTAGCCCCCGGTCGGCCTGCGCACGAGCCCACGAACGACGGCCCTTTTTGCCCAGAAGGAGGGGCCTGACCCTCCAGCTCTCGCCTGCTATTTGTACGCCGCGATCGGCTCTACGCGTGCAGGCAGCGCTCCCTGTCCTGGTGCCTTCTGTGTGGAAGGAATCCTCGACCATATGCAATTTTAGCCCCGACTGGCAGGTGCCCCGGCCCATGAACGACGGCCCTTTATGCCCAGAAGGAGGGGCCTGACCCTCTAGCTCTTGCCTGCCCCTTGTGCGCCGCGATCGGCTCTACGCGCGCAGCTAGGGCTCCCGGTCCTGGCGCCTTCAGTCGGGAAGGAATCCTCGACCGTATGCAATTTTAGCCCCCGGTCGGCCGGCTCACCGGCCCACGAACGAAGGTCCCTTTTGCCCAGAAGGAGGGCCCTGACCCTCCGGCTCCCGCCTGCTATTTGTGCGTTGCGATCGGCTCTACTCGCGCAGTTGGGGCTCCCGGTCCTGGCGCCTTCGGTCTGGAAGGAATCCTCGACCGTATGCAATTTTAGCCCCCGGTCGGCCGGCGTACCGGCCCACGAACGACGGCCCTTTTGGCCCAGAAGGAGGGGCCTGACCCTCTGGCTCTTGCCTGCCCTTTGTGCGCCGCGATCGGCTCTACGCGCGCAGCCGGGGCTCCCGGTCCTGGCGCCTTCAGTCGGGAAGGAATCCTCGACCGTATGCAATTTTAGCCCCCGGTCGGCCGGCTCACCGGCCCACGAACGAAGGTCCCTTTTGCCCAGAAGGAGGGCCCTGACCTTCCGGCTCCCGCCTGCTATTTGTGCGTTGCGATCGGCTCTACTCGCGCAGCTGGGGCTCCCGGTCCTGGCGCCTTCGGTCTGGAAGGAATCCTCGACCGTATGCAATTTTAGCCCACGGTCGGCCGGCACGCGGGCCCACGAACGAAGGCCCTTTTTGCCCAGAAGGAGGGGCCTGACCCTCCAGCTCTCGCCT
>NW_020911593.1:0-746 GCF_003984885.1 Neopelma chrysocephalum | reverse complement strand
AAGGAATCCTCGACCGTATGCAATTTTAGCCCCCGGCCGACCGGCGCCCTGGCACACGACTGACGGCCCTTTTTGCCTAGAAGGAGGTGCCTGACCCTCCAGCTCTCGCCTGCTATTTGTGCGTTGCGATCGGCTCTACACGCGCAGCAGGGGCTCCCGGTCCTGGCGCCTTCGGTCTGGATGGAATCCTCGACCGTATGCAATTTTAGCTCTCGGCAGGCCAACGCGATGGCACACGAACGACGACCCTTTTTGTCCAGAAGGAGGGGCCTGACCCTCCGGCTCTCGCCTGCTATTTGTGCGCCGTGATCGGCTGTATTCGCGCAGCCGGGGCTCCCGGTCCTGGCGCCTTCGGTCTGGAAGAAATCCTCGACCGTATGAAATTTTAGCCCCCATCCGGGTGACGCATCTTCACACGAACGACGGCCCTTTTTGCCCAGAAGGAGGGGCCTGACCCTCCGTCTCTCGCCTGCTCCTTGTGCGCCGCGATCGGCTCTACGCGCGCAGTTGGGGCTCCCGGTCCTGGCGCCTTCGGTCTGGAAGGAATCCTCGACCGTATGCAATTTTAGCCCCCGCCTGGCTGGCGCACCGGCACACGAACGACAGCCCTTTTTGCCCAGAAGGAGGGGCCTGACCCTCAGGCTCTTGCCTGCTCTTTGTGCGCCGCGATCGGCTCTAGGCGCACAGCTGGGGCTCCCTGTCCTGGCGCCTTCGGTCTGGAAGGAATCCTCGACCGTATGCAATTT
>NW_020911592.1:605-1086 GCF_003984885.1 Neopelma chrysocephalum | reverse complement strand
GGATCTAAGGGATTCCTGCACCCCTGGATCTCAGGGATCCTGAACCCTTGGGATCCTGGGTCTATGGGGACCCCATACCCCTGTTTTGGGGTGTGTGTACCCCCCTTCCAGCCGTGCCCCCCTGATCCGTGCCCATTCCGGCAGGTTCTGGGCATCGAGGCGGTGCGGAAGGCGCTGGAGCGGGAGCTCTACCACGTCATCTCCTTCGACGGCTCCTACGTCAACTACCGGCACCTGGCGCTGCTCTGCGACACCATGACCTCCCGCGGACACCTCATGGCCATCACCCGCCACGGCGTCAACCGACAGGACACCGGGCCGCTCATGAAGTGCTCCTTCGAGGAGACGGTGGGGATGGGAATGGGAATGGGGATGGGAATGGGATTTGGGGTGGGAATGGGCTCATGGCCATCACCCGCCACGGCATCAACCGACAGGACACCGGGCCACTCATGAAGTGCTCCTTCGAGGAGACGGTGGG
>NW_020911592.1:0-595 GCF_003984885.1 Neopelma chrysocephalum | reverse complement strand
CAGGACACCGGGCCACTCATGAAGTGCTCCTTCGAGGAGACGGTGGGAATGGGGATGGGAATGGGGATGGGAATGGGATTGGGAATGGGGATTTGGGGTGGGAATGGGATTGGGGATGAGATTGGGGTGGGAATGGGCTCATGGCCATCACCCGGCACGGCGTCAACCGCCAGGACACCGGGCTGCTCATGAAGTGCTCCTTCGAGGAGACGGTGGGGATGGGAGTGGGAATGGAGATGGGAATGGGATTGGGGATGGAGGATTGGGAATGGGGCTGGGAATGGGGATTTGGGAGCTGGGAACACCTCATGGCCATCACCCGCCACGGCGTCAACCGCCAGGACACCGGGCCACTCATGAAGTGCTCCTTCGAGGAGACGGTGGGAATGGGGATGGGAATGGGAATGGGGCTGGGAATGGGAGATTTGGGATGGGAGTGGGAATTGCGGTGGGAATGGGGCTGGGAACACCTGATGGGTGTCACCCGGCACGGCGTCAACCGCCAGGACACCGGGCCGCTCATGGAGTGCTTCTTTTAGAGGATTTGGGGGTTTTGAGGCTGATTTTGGGGGTTATTTTGGGACCTGAGGCTGAT
>NW_020911591.1:297-656 GCF_003984885.1 Neopelma chrysocephalum | reverse complement strand
CGGAGGGTCAGACCCCAACTTCTGGGCAAAAAAGCCGTCGTTTGCGGGCAGACGTCTTGGGCGGGCCTGGGCTACCCGAGGTCCAAAATCGGATACGGTCAAGGATTCCTACCAGACCGGAGGCGAGGAGGCCGTGAGCCCCATCTGCGCGCGTAGAACCGAGCGAGGCGCACAAAGGGCAGGCGAGAGCTGGAGGGTCAGGCCCCTCCTTCTGGGCAAAACGGGTCGTAATTCGCGGGCAGGTGTCCTGGCCTCCCTGGGCTGCCTGAGGTCCAAAATCGGATACGGTCGAGGATTCCTCCCACACCGGAGGCACCGGGGCCAGGAACCCCATCTGCATGCATAGAGCCGAGAGAGGC
>NW_020911591.1:0-287 GCF_003984885.1 Neopelma chrysocephalum | reverse complement strand
TAGAGCCGAGAGAGGCGCGCAAAGGGCAGGCGAGAGCCGGAGGGTCAGGACCCTCCTTCTGGGCAAAACGGGCCGTCGTTTGCGTGCAGGCGCCTGGGGCGGCCCGGGGCTGGTCGAGGTCCAAAATCAGATACGGTCGAGGATTCCTCCCAGACCGGAGGTGCCGGGGTCGGGAGCCCCGTCTGCGCGCGTAGAGCCGAGCGAGGCGCACAAAGGGCAGGCGAGAGCTGGAGGGTCAGGCCCCTGCTTCTAGGCAAAAAGGGCCGTCATTCGCGGGCCGGCGCACC
>NW_020911590.1:597-5777 GCF_003984885.1 Neopelma chrysocephalum | reverse complement strand
CCATGAGATTTTAAATTGGGAATTGTTAAAACAAACTGTCCAAAAAAAAAAAAAAAAAAATTGGGAATTTTTGGGTTGATTTTGGGGGATTTTAAATTGGGAATTGTTAAAACAAACTCTCCAAAAAATTGGGAATTTTGGGTTGATTCCATGAGATTTCAAATTGGGAATATAATAACATTGAACTAAATAAATTAAAATTGAATCATGTAAATAAATTAAATAAACAAAAATTAAAATAAAATTTAAAAGGATAAAATTTAAAATAATAAAATTTAAAATAATGAAATTTAAAATAATAAAATTAAATTAAATATAGAATACATATAATATATAAATATAATATAATGGAACACGCCATGCGGGACCCCGCTAGGCTCGGGGGCTGCTGCAGGCGCTGTGCAGGACGCCGCGCCGGCCCGGGGGCTTCGCGCGGGCGGGAAACTTCCGCGCTGTGCGCACGGAGCTCCGCGCCTGGCCGGTGGCCCTTAACACGCCATGCGGGACCCCGCTAGGCTCGGGGGCTGCTGCAGGCGCTGTGCAGGACGCCGCGCCGGCCCGGGGGCTTCGCACCGCGCGCGCTCCGCGCGCGCGGTTTTGGACCCCAGGCAAGGCCGCGGCAGGAGAAAGGAGAGAAAGGGGGAGCCTTGCCAGCGAGCACTGCACCCCCGTGGAAGATGTGAGCACAGCTTCGGAGCACACAGAGGTTTGCCGTTCCAGGTTTGGGGAGGGAGGGAGAGGGGGAGGGGGACGGAGCAGAGGGATGGGTGTTGAGCTGGCCATGGGGGTCCTTCGACTGGCGGGTGGGAGAGCAGGGCTGTCCCGTATGAAACATCACATCACATGTGAGCAGTGCACCTGGAATTTGTGGTAACACAGTGGGGGAAGGATAAGGTCTGGGTGGACAGAGGGTTCTTTTGATTGATGGGGGTCCCGGCCAGGCTGGGGCCTTGTAAGGTACCTCAGCCCTGGACAGGTACGGGGGCCAGAACGGTTGGTCAGTTTGTTTGTTTGTTTGTTTGTTTGTTTGTTTGTTTGTCTATTTATTTCTTTCGTTTTGGCTCTCCTGCGGCTACTGCCCAGGTTTGGCATGTTCTGGATACATTTGCTTTGCTCTGTTACAACCTGAAAGAGTGGGCAGGACAAAGGGTTGTTACTGGAAATAAAAGACTTGCCCAAATCGTTCTAACAGGAACGTAGCCTATGTACCCCTGTGTGGTTGCGAGCTATGCTGGCGAGGGTTCATGCCTTCGGTAGGGTCGCCCATGCCAGACAGGTCAAAACCATAGGACCAGATAAACTACATCCCTGGGCAGGATGAGCTCATTAGCCTTCCGGCAGTCATCCTAGGAGAAGGACAACTCTCATCCCAAACCCGGGCAGATGGAGCTCGCTTAGCCCTGGAAGGCCATCCATCTCAGAGAAGGTCACTCTAATCAAACCTACGTCCTGAGGACCTCGCTGCCACCGTCCAAGCTTGCTCGGCCCTGGCAGATGAACCTCAGGATTAAAGGGTGGGTTCAGTTCCGCGCATACTGCATCTCACCTAAAAAATCCATTGCGCAGGCTTGAAGGCTTTACCCACATGCAAAAAGTCCTGTAGCGACGGGTGAGGGTCGAAACGGTAGGTGAAAGATGCACTGGGAGCCGCAGACTCAACCCTGCATACAGGCGGTTCAGGATATTGGTCATTTGAGACTGACGGAGATGAGAGTCTCTTGGGGCAGCACCCTGAACGACCAAGCAGCCTTTTCAAGGACAGCACTGCTTGCTCCACTCGGAGAGGGGCCTAGAAAAGGTGGCCTAAACAAAGCTCATCTCCACCTTCACCCGGTTGGTTAACCGCAGACCGACGGGCATCTTCTTCCAATGCGGTCGCACAAAGAGCAAAAGTCAAAGGCATGCACCTGCCTCCAAAGGTGTACTCAAATTAAATCTAGCATGTTGGAACATCAGAACCATGCTCGATTCTGCCAATAGTGGTCGTCCTGAGCGACGTTCTGCCCTAATTGCCCATGAACTGGGTCGTCTCAACATCGACATTGCTGCTCTCAGTGAAGTTCGCCTTCACGAGGAAGGCAGCCTCAGAGAACATGGTGCCGGTTACACACTCTTCTGGTCAGGTAAGCCCAGAACCGAAAAACATCTCTCAGGTGTCGGCTTCATGATCAAAAACTCCATTGTCCCTAAACTCGAAAATCTGCCGACAGGTCACTCTGACCGCATTATCTCCCTACGCCTTCCACTAAACAACAAGCAACACGTTGTCATCTTCAGTATATATGCCCCAACTCTCCAAGCTGACCCTGCTGAAAAAGATAAATTTTACACTGACCTGCGCTGTCTTACCCAAAAGGTGCCCGCAGATGATAAGATCATTATCCTTGGTGATTTCAACGCCAGAGTAGGTAAGAATTTTGAAGCCTGGAAAGGAGTATTAGGCAAGCATGGTGTTGGAAACTGCAACGATAATGGTCGACTTCTGCTAGAATTCTGTGCGGAGCAACAGTTCACCATCACCAATACTATCTTTCAGCAGAAAAATAGTCTGAAGACAACCTGGATGCACCCCAGGTCTAAGCATTGGCACCTCATTGATTATGTCTTGGTGCGACAGAGAGATGTCCGCGATGTCCTCCATACCCGCGTGATGCCCAGCGCAGAATGTCAAACAGACCATCGGCTTGTGCGCTGTAAACTCAACCTTTATCTCAAATTCAAACCCAAGAGGGGCAGTATCCCAAGGAGAAGACTCCAAGTTAACGATCTCCAATCAGCCACAGTAAGAGAAAGATTCCAGGCAAACCTTCAAACTAAGCTTGATAACCATTCCACAGATTCTGCAGTTTCCTCTCCCGAAACAATTTGGCAGCATATTAAAAGTAGCATCCTGCAATCCTCTGAAGAATCCTTAGGGTTCTCCCTCAAGAAGAACAAGGACTGGTTTGATGAAAATAATCAAGAAATCCAGGAATTGTTGAGGAAGAAGAGAACCGCCCACCAAGCACATCTTGCACTGCCTTCCTGTCACGCTAGAAAAACAGCCTTTCGTCTTGCATGCAGCAAACTCCAACAGAAACTCCGTGACATCCAGAACAAGTGGTGGACCGATCTAGCTGCAAAAACTCAACTATGTGCAGATACAGGGGATCACAAAGGATTCTATGAGGCCCTGAAAACAGCATACGGGCCTACATACCAAGTCCAAAGCCCACTACTCAGTGCAGATGGTCAAACGCTTCTGACAGATCAAACCTCCATTCTGAATAGATGGTCTGAACACTTTCAGACTCTTTTCAGTACCAACCGTGTAGTACAAGACTCAGCAATTCAGTCCATCACACAACAACCAGTGAAATACGAATTGGATACTGCCCCCACTCTAGGAGAAACCCTCAAGGCCATACAGCAGGTGAAAATCGGCAAGGCAGCTGGGGTTGATGGAATTCCACCTGAAGTCTGGAAACATGGGGGCCTTGCACTCCATGCTAAATTTCATGAGCTTGTGGTGCGCTGTTGGGAACTAGGCGAACTACCTTCAGACCTTCGTGATGCAGTCATCATCACCTTGTATAAGAAGAAAGGTACTAAATCAGACTGTTCAAATTACCGTGGTATTACTCTGCTCTCCATTGCTGGCAAAATCTTGGCAAGAATACTCCTGAACAGACTAATACCCGCTATAGCAGAAGAAATTCTACCTGAAAGTCAGTGTGGCTTCAGAGCCAACAGGAGCACCACAGACATGATATTTGTTCTCAGACAACTGCAAGAGAAGTGTAGGGAACAGAACAAAGGTCTCTTTGTAACCTTTGTCGACCTCACCAAGGCTTTCGATACTGTGAGCAGAAAAGGTCTTTGGCAGATTTTGGAACGTTTAGGTTGTCCCCCCAAGTTCCTTAAAATGATCATCTCACTTCATGAGGATCAGCACGGCCAAGTCAGATATGGCAACACACTTTCTGAGCCCTTTCTAATAAAGAATGGTGTGAAACAAGGCTGCGTTCTTGCACCAACCCTATTCACAGTCTTTTTCAGTATGATGCTTCAAAGGGCCTCGGCAGACCTCGATGATCAGGACGGTATCTACATTCGATATCGTACTGATGGAAGCCTATTCAACCTAAGGCGACTGAAGGCCCATACTAAGACCCTAAACCATCTTGTCCGGGAGCTGCTCTATGCTGATGACGCCGCCCTTGTTGCCCACACAGAAGCAGCTCTGCAGCGTTTAACATCCTGCTTTGCAGAGGCTGCTGAGCTCTTTGGGCTGGAAGTCAGCTTAAAGAAGACAGAAGTTCTCCATCAGCCTGCACCTCAGGAAGTCCCCCACCGTCCCCACATCACCATCGGCCAGTCAGAACTCAATTCAGTCCAACAGTTTAATTACCTAGGCAGCCTCATCTCCTCAGATGGTAAGATTGATGGGGAGATAGACAATAGGTTAGCGAAGGCATACAGTGCTTTTGGAAAACTCCATAAACGAGTTTGGCGTAATAAACACTTGAAGAAAAGCACCAAGATCAGTGTTTACAGAGCCATAGTGCTGTCTACTCTTTTATATGGTTCCGAATCATGGGTCATCTACCGCCACCACCTGCGTCTCCTAGAACGCTTCCATCAACGCTGCCTCCGTACAATCCTTAACATCCATTGGTCAGACTATGTGACCAATACATCTGTTCTCGAACAGGCAGCAATCACAAGTATTGAGGCCATGCTCCTGAGAACGCAACTGCGTTGGGCAGGGCACATCTCTAGGATGAAGGACCACCGCCTCCCTAAGATCCTGCTCTATGGTGAACTTGCCACTGGCTGCCGCAAGAGAGGAGCTCCAAAGAAAAGATACAAGGACTCCCTGAAGCAACAACTCAGCCTCAGCCATATTGATCACCATAACTGGTCCACTCTGGCCTCTAATCGGGAGGCCTGGAGACAGACCATTTATAACGCTGCTGATGCTTTTGAGAAGGCACGCAGGATCACTCTTGAGGAGAAAAGACAACGCAGAAAGAATCGAACCTTGCAGAATATACCACCTAAGGAGTCTTTCTGCTGTGTCTTTTGCAACCGGACTTGCCTTTCTCGTATTGGCCTTTTTAGCCACCAACGCGCTTGCATGAAAAATGGGTAGAGCCCTTCCCAAATCTTCGTTCGCGAAGCCTAGCCATGATAATATA
>NW_020911590.1:0-497 GCF_003984885.1 Neopelma chrysocephalum | reverse complement strand
TAATATAATATAATATAATATAATATAATATAATATAATATAATATAATATATATTATTATATATATTATAATTATATAATTATAATTATTATATATATAATTATTATATATAATATATATAATTATTATATATTATAAAATAATATAATTTATATTATTTATATTATTTAATATAAAATGTAAAAATATAAATAAACATAAATAAATAAATATAAATAAATAAATAAATATAAATTAATATCAATATTCATGTAAAAATATAATATAATATACAAAAATACATCATTTCATTCAATAAATGAAATCTAAATAATTTAAATAAATTAAACCAAATGAAGCCCAATTAGAGCCTTTAATTCCCATTGAATTCCCATTTAATTCCCATTGAATTCCCATTGAATTCCCATTGAATTCCCATTGAATTCCCATTGAATTCCCATTGAATTCCCATTGAATTCCCATTGAATTCCCATTGAATTCCCATTGAATTCCCATT
>NW_020911589.1:591-798 GCF_003984885.1 Neopelma chrysocephalum | reverse complement strand
ATGGGAATAAAATGGGAATAAAAAATGGGAATAAAATGGGAATAAAATGGGAATAAAAAATTGGAATAAAATGGGAATAAAATGGGAATAAAAAATGGGAATAAAATGGGAATAAAAAATGGGAATAAAATGGGAATAGAATGGGAATAAAAAATGGGTATAAAATGGGAATAAAATGGGAATAAAAATGGGAATAAAATGGGAATA
>NW_020911589.1:0-491 GCF_003984885.1 Neopelma chrysocephalum | reverse complement strand
AAAAAAATGGGAATAAAATGGGAATAAAAATGGGAATAAAATGGGAATAAAATGGGAATAAAAAGGGAATGAAATGGGAATAAAAATGGGAATAAAATGGGAATAATACGGGAATAAAAAATGGGAATAAAATGGGAATAAAATGGGAATAAAAAATGGGAATTAAAAATGGGAATAAAATGGGAATAGAATGGGAATAAAAAATGGGTATAAAATGGGAATAAAATGGGAATAAAAATGGGAATAAAATGGGAATAAAAACGGGAGTAAAATGGGAATAAAATGGGAATAAAAAATGGGAATGAAATGGGAATAAAATAGGAATAAAAAATGGGAATAAAAAATGGGAATAAAATGGGAATAAAAAATGGGAAGAAAATGGGAACAAAAAAAATGGAAATAAAATGGGAATAAAAAAATGGAAATAAAAAATGGAAATAAAAAATGGGAATAAAATGGGAATAAAAAATGGGAATAAAATGGGAATAAAA
>NW_020911588.1:1483-2921 GCF_003984885.1 Neopelma chrysocephalum | reverse complement strand
CTAAGCCTAAACCCAAACCCTAACCTGAACCCTAACTCTAAACCTAAACTGAACCCTAACCCTAACCCTAAACCGAACCCTAACCCGAACCCTAAACCGAACCCTAACCCTAAAACTAAACCTAAACCTAATCCTAACCCTAACCCGAACCCTAACCCTAACCCTAACCCAGCATTTTGTGAGCCTCGCTCGGCCCTAATTGTGCAGCCCGGGCTCCCGGCCCCGGTGCCTCCGGTCTGGGAGGAATCCTCGACCGTATCCAATTTCGGCCCAAAGCCAGCTCCAGGACGGCCAGCCGAATGGCCAGAGAACAACGACCGTTTTTGCCCAGAAGGAGGGGCCTGACCCTCCGGCTCTCGCCTGCTCTTTGTGCGCCTCGCTCTACTCTATGCGCGCAGCTGGGGATCCCGCCCTCCTCGCCTCCGGTCTGGGAGGAAGCCTTGACCGTATCCGATTTTGGACCCCGGCCGGAGCGCCTGTCTGCAAACGTCGGCCCTTTTTGCCCCGAAGGAGGGGTCTGACCCTCTGGCTCTCGCCTGCCCTTTGTGCACCTCGCTCGTCTCTACGCGTGCAGGCAGGGCTCCTGGCCCCGGCGCCTCCGGTCTGGAAGGAATCCTCGACCGAATGCAATTTTAGCTCCCTGCCGGCCGGCCCGCCGGTCTGCGAACGACGGACCTTTTTACCCAAAAGGAGGGGTCTAACCCTCTGGCTCTCGCCTGCCCTTTGCGCGCAACTGGGGTTCCCGGCCCCGGCGCTTTCGGTCTGGGAGGAATCCTTGACCGTATCCGATTCTGGTCCCCAGCCGGCACCGGGAGGGCCGGCGTGCCGGTCCAGGAAAGACGGCCCTTTTTTCCCAGAAGGAGGGGCTTCACCCTCCGGCTCTTGCCTGCCCTTTTTGCGCCTCACTCAGCTCTACGCACGCAGCCAGGCCTCCCGGCCCTGCACTTCCGGTCTTTGAGGAATCCTCGACTGTATCCGATTTTGGCCCTCGGAAGACTCCGGGACGGACGGCGTGGCTGCGCACGACAACAGACGTTTTTTCCCAGAAGGAGGGACCTGACCCTCCGGCTCTCACCTGCCCTTTGTGTGCCTCGCTCGGCCCTAGGCGCGCAGCTGGGGATCCCGGCCCCCTCGCATCCGGTCTGGGAGGAATGCTCGACTGTATCCGATTTTGGACCCCAGCTAACCCCGGGCCGCCCAAGGCGCCTCCCCGTGAACGGCGGCCCTTTTTGCCCAGAAGGAGGGGCCTAACCCCCCGGCTCTCGACTGCCCTTTGTGTGCCTCGCTCGACTCTACGCGCGCAGACGAGGCTCCCGACCCCCTCGCCTCCGGTCTGGAAGGAATCCTCGACCGTATCCGATTTTGGACCCCGACCAGCCACGGGCCCCCAAGGCGCCTGCCCACGAACGGCAGCCCTTTTTGCCAAGAAGGAGGGGTC
>NW_020911588.1:0-1383 GCF_003984885.1 Neopelma chrysocephalum | reverse complement strand
CGCCTGCCCTTTGTGCGCCTCGCTTGGCTCTACGCGCGCAGCTGGGGCTCCCGCCCCCCTCGCCTCTGGTCTGGGATGAATGCTCGACCGTATCCAATTTTGGACCCTGGCCGGGGCACCGGCCCGCGAACGACGGCCCGTTTTGCCCAGAAGGAGGGACCTGACCCTGCGACTCTCGCCTGCCCTTTGTGCGCCTCGCTCGGCTCTACGCGCCCAGCCGGGGCTCCCGGGCCCGGCGCCTCCGGTCTGGGAGGAATCCTCGACTATATCAGATTTTGGCCCTCGACCGGCCCCGGCACGCCAGGACGCCTGCCCGCGAACGATGGCCCTTTTTGCCCAGAAGGGGGGGCCTGACCCTCCGGCTCTTTGTGCGCTTGTGGGGTTAAGAGTTAGCCCCACAATTAAAGTTTGAGGTAGTGCAAAAGTTATGTTGTCTTCCATGGGAGCAGTGGAGCTGGTTAGATGGTATCCATGGACATGGCCTTGGGTTGCAAGGAGTACAAGGTTAAGACGGTTTGATTATGTGCAGGTGCTTGGATTCCTGGGTGCTGTGAGAATATGTTTGTGTTGTGTGTGAAGTTGGCAAGCTCAATAAAACCTAACTCTAACCCTAACCCTTACCCCTAACCCTAACCCTAACCCTAACCCTAACCCCCTAACAACTAACCCTAACCCTAACCCCTAATCCCTAACCCTTACCCTAGCCCTAACTAACTCTAACCCTAACCCTAACCTGAACCCTAACCCTAGCCCTAACCCTAAACCCTAATCCCTAACCCTAAACCTTAACCCTAACCCTAATCCCTACCCCTAACCCTAACCCTAACCATAACCCTAACCATAACCCTAACCATAACCCTAAACCCTAACCCTAACCCTAACCCTAAACCCTAACCCTAACCCTAACCCCTAAACCGTAACCCTAACCCTAACCTGAATCCTAAGCCTAACCCGAACCCTAATCCGCACCCGAACCCTAACCCGAACCCTAACCCTAAGCCTAACCCGAACCCTAACCCGAACCAAAACAAGAACACTAAGCCTAACCCGAACCCTAACCCGAACCTGAACCCGAACCCTAACCCGAACCCTAAGCCTAACCCGAACGCTAAGCCTAACCCTAAGCCTAAGCCTAACCCTAACCCTCAGTCTAAGCCTAAACCCAAACCCTAACGCGAGCCCTAACCCTAAACCTAAACCGAAGCCTAACCCTAACCCTAACACTAACCCTACCCCTAACCCTAACCCAGCACATTGTGAGTCTCGCTAAGCGCTACTCGCGCAGCCGGGGCTCCCGGCCCCGGTGTCTCTGGTCTGGGAGGAATCCTCGACCGTATCCGATTTTGGCCTCAGGCCGGCTCCAGGACCGCCGGCAGACCGGCC
>NW_020911587.1:1165-2320 GCF_003984885.1 Neopelma chrysocephalum | reverse complement strand
TGGCTTTTGGGGGGTCCCTGTGCCCATCCCAGTGTATTTTGGGGGTCCATATGTATTATTGGGGGTCCCTGTGACCATCCCAGTGTATTTTGGGGGTCCCTGTGCCCACCCCAATATATTTTTGGGAGTCCCAGTGTATTTTTTGGGGATCCCAGTGTATTTCTGGGGGTCCCTGTGCTGATTCCAGTGTATTTTGGGGGTCCCTGTGTTTTTAGGGGTGTCCCTGGCTTTTGGGGGTCCCAGTGTCCATCCCAGTGTATTTTGGGGGGTCCCAGTGTATTTTTGGGGGTCCCAGTGTATTTTTGGGGAGTCTCAGTGTATTTTTTGGGGGTCCCTGTGCCCATCCCAGTGTATTTTGGGGTCCCAGTGTATTTTTTGGGGTCCCAGTGTATTTTTGGGGGGTCCCAGTGTGTTTTTGGGGGGTCCCAGTGCCCGTCCCAGAGTGTTTTGGGGGTGCCAGGTTTGGGGGAGCCCCCGGTACTGTCTCAATGAGCTTCCTGTTGTCGATGAGCTGCCGCTTGTCCTTGATCTCGTTGGAGGCCACCCATGTCTTGATCTGGTCCCGCAGCCTCTGCGGGGCACAGGGGGGTTCAGGGGGACCCCCGGACCCCCAGGGACCCCCCAGAGACCCACAGGGACCCCCAGAGACCCACAGGGACCCCCAGAGACCCACAGAGAGACCCACAGACCCCACAGAGACCCACAGAGACACCCACAGACCCCCTAGAAACCCACAGAGACACCCACAGACCCCACAGAAACGCACTGACCCCCTCAGAGACCCACAGAGATCCACAGACCCCACAGAGACCCACAGAGAGACCCACAGGCCCCACAAACCCCCCAGAGACACCCACAGGCCCCACAGGGACCCCCAGGGACCCACAGAGAGACCCCATAGAGCCCCACAGAGCCTACAGAGCCTCACAGACCCCACAGAGACACCCCACAAAGACCCACGGAACCTACAGAGCCCCACAGATCCCTATAGAGACCTACAGACCCCTCGGGACTCCAAAAAATCTCTACAGAGCCCACCAGACCCTATAGGGACCTATACACCCACAGAAAGCCCCACAGACCCCCAGAGCCTTACAGCCCCTACAGAGCCCCATAAAACCCTACAGAGCCCTATAGAGACCTACAGACCCCTAA
>NW_020911587.1:0-1155 GCF_003984885.1 Neopelma chrysocephalum | reverse complement strand
TGGCTTTTGGGGGGTCCCTGTGCCCATCCCAGTGTATTTTGGGGGTCCATATGTATTATTGGGGGTCCCTGTGACCATCCCAGTGTATTTTGGGGGTCCCTGTGCCCACCCCAATATATTTTTGGGAGTCCCAGTGTATTTTTTGGGGATCCCAGTGTATTTCTGGGGGTCCCTGTGCTGATTCCAGTGTATTTTGGGGGTCCCTGTGTTTTTAGGGGTGTCCCTGGCTTTTGGGGGTCCCAGTGTCCATCCCAGTGTATTTTGGGGGGTCCCAGTGTATTTTTGGGGGTCCCAGTGTATTTTTGGGGAGTCTCAGTGTATTTTTTGGGGGTCCCTGTGCCCATCCCAGTGTATTTTGGGGTCCCAGTGTATTTTTTGGGGTCCCAGTGTATTTTTGGGGGGTCCCAGTGTGTTTTTGGGGGGTCCCAGTGCCCGTCCCAGAGTGTTTTGGGGGTGCCAGGTTTGGGGGAGCCCCCGGTACTGTCTCAATGAGCTTCCTGTTGTCGATGAGCTGCCGCTTGTCCTTGATCTCGTTGGAGGCCACCCATGTCTTGATCTGGTCCCGCAGCCTCTGCGGGGCACAGGGGGGTTCAGGGGGACCCCCGGACCCCCAGGGACCCCCCAGAGACCCACAGGGACCCCCAGAGACCCACAGGGACCCCCAGAGACCCACAGAGAGACCCACAGACCCCACAGAGACCCACAGAGACACCCACAGACCCCCTAGAAACCCACAGAGACACCCACAGACCCCACAGAAACGCACTGACCCCCTCAGAGACCCACAGAGATCCACAGACCCCACAGAGACCCACAGAGAGACCCACAGGCCCCACAAACCCCCCAGAGACACCCACAGGCCCCACAGGGACCCCCAGGGACCCACAGAGAGACCCCATAGAGCCCCACAGAGCCTACAGAGCCTCACAGACCCCACAGAGACACCCCACAAAGACCCACGGAACCTACAGAGCCCCACAGATCCCTATAGAGACCTACAGACCCCTCGGGACTCCAAAAAATCTCTACAGAGCCCACCAGACCCTATAGGGACCTATACACCCACAGAAAGCCCCACAGACCCCCAGAGCCTTACAGCCCCTACAGAGCCCCATAAAACCCTACAGAGCCCTATAGAGACCTACAGACCCCTAA
>NW_020911586.1:1235-3580 GCF_003984885.1 Neopelma chrysocephalum | reverse complement strand
TCAGCCGTCCCTCAGCAGACATGTTTTCCAGAGCCTTCCCCAGCTCCATTCCCTTCTCTGGACACGCTCCAGCCCCTCAAGGGCCTTTTTGCTCTGAGGGGCCAGAACTGGACACAGCACTCGAGGTGGGGCCTCCCCAGTGCCCAGCACAGAGGGGCAATCAGTTCTCTGCTCCTGCTGGCCACACTCTTCTCCACAAAGGCCACGATGCCCTTGGCCTTCTTGCCCCCCTGGGCACACTCTGCCTCATATCCAGCCGCTGTCAAGCAGCACCCCCAAGTCCCTTCCTGCTGAGCAGCTCTCCAGCCCCTCTGCCCCCAGCCTGGAGCGTTCCAGGGGGTTGTTGGGACCCAAGGTCAGGCCCTGACACTTGACCTTATTGATCCAGCCTGTCCAGATCCCAGAGCTGGAGGCAGCTCTGCAGGTGGGGCAGCATTACAACCATGGATGTTCCAGCAAGGACATGGTGGAACCTCATGGAACCAAGGATCATTGGGACACTGCAGGGACTTCTGGACCCAAAGGAGCCCTGGGACACTGGGCAATCTCATGGAATCAAGGGAGCACTGTCACCCTGGGAAAACTCCTGGAATTCAGGGCCCATTGTGACACTGCAGGTCCCCATGGAACAAAAGGAACCCTGGGACGCTGCGGAAACTCATGGAACCAAGGACCATTGTGACATTGAGGGGGCTGATGGAATCCATGGAAGCCATTGAGAAAATCCAGCACCTCATGAAATCAAAGGAATTCTGGGACACTGTCGAGCCTCCTGGAACCAAGGGTTCCTGCTGACATGTGTGTCCTCCTGGGACCAAGGGAGCCCTGAGATATTTCTGAACCTCCCAGAATCCAGGGGCCATTGGGACCCTGCAGAACCTCCTGGATTCAAGTGGTCCTTGTGAAACTGCAGGCCCTCCTGGAACCCAAGGATTCCTGGAACACTGCAGAGATCACAGAACCAAGGGGCCACTGTCCCACTGCAGCTACTTCTGAAGCACAAGGGACCCTGGGACAATGGGAAATCTCTGAGAATCCAAAGGGCATTTGGGGACTGCAGGGCCTCATGGAACTAAAGGAACCTTTGGAGACTGTGGAAGCTCATTGAATCCAGGGTCCACTGTGACATGTGGGGCCTCTTTGAACCAAAGGAACCCTGAGAATTTTTGGTGGGAACAAGTTAAGGTAGCAGCAGCTGCTCTCAGTTAATCAGGATCCAAAAGGAGTGTTTTGGCCTTGACTGGTGTTTTCCATCCAGAGAGTGCTGTTTGCCAAAGTGGAAACCACTTGGAACGCTCTGCATGGTAGCCTGTGTTTTTCTCTGGTGGCTGAACACAGCCAGCAGATGAGGGGAGGGGAATGTGTGGGATCAGGGGACTGCTTTGGGATGATCCTGGGAATTCTGGTGGACTAAAAGACAAAGCCCAGGCGCTGTTTCCAAAGGAACCCCAATGAAAGGGGGACGCTGGAAAGATGGGCGGACAAGTCCCACAGTGGAACTCTGTGTGTGCAGCCTCATTTTCTCCTTCAGCATCAACAGGAGAGGGGGCAAAATGTGGGGGTTCGGAGCCCTAAATTGTTCGAGGGGGGGAAATTGGGGATTGAGGGAACAATGGGAAAGTGGGAGGAACAGGGAGAAGGGTGGAAAAGGGGGGGTGGTCTGGTGGGTCTGACGGTCCCATGGGGGTCTTTGGACATGGGGTTGGCAAAGGGGAGTGGCCCCCCTGAGCTCCGAACTTCCTGTGGGGTGCTGGGGGCTGCTGGATCCAGTCTCAGCCTTGGATCATTCCAACAGTTTCAGTTTAGGGGAATTACAGAGGTGGGACTGAACCACTTTTGTCCACCAGGTTTTAATGATGGCAAATCAGATCTATTGATAGAAAGGAATTATTTAGGGTTCCAAATGATCAGAAAAAAGATCTTCATCATAATTTTTTACTGCACAACAGAAACACTAAAACTACCAGGAGTACAGGATAAGATAGGACAGTGCTCTACACTAAAGCAATTGTTGAAGCAATTCTACTCAAGCTGGCACAAAAGCAAGAATTCTTAATTAGAGATGGATGGAACTCCCCCAGACCAACACTCGTGGGGATATCTCTGCTCTCAACCTCCAGCAGTGACCTTGGGGTGTCCCTAGCAAAGGTAGGAATCTCCACACACCTCCCCAGGAAGGGTTCTGTTGGCAGAACCTGCCCCTGGGAAAGGGGACTGGCCTGGTCGAAAGGGATGGACTGACAGTCACTGGACTCCAGGGGTTGCCTCACCATCAGGGGCTTCATTCGGGGTGGAAGCAGCGGCCAAAGCTCTTCCCGCACTCGGAGCACTGGTAGGGCTTCTCT
>NW_020911586.1:0-1135 GCF_003984885.1 Neopelma chrysocephalum | reverse complement strand
GTGGGTGACGAGGGTGGAGTTCTGCTTGAAGCCCTTCCCGCAGTCAGCGCAGCGGAAGGGCCTCTCATCTGTGTGTGTCTGCTCATGCCTGAGGAGATTTGAGCTGCGCTGAAACCTCTTCCCACATTCCAAGCACTTGTAGGGTTGCTCCCCAGTGTGGATGAGCTGGTGGGTGTGGAGGTGGGAGCTCCGGCTGAAGCTCTTTCCACATTCCCTACACATGTAGGGCCGTTCCCCAGTGTGGATGCGACGGTGCCGGATCAGGCTGGAGTTGTCACTGAAGCTCTTCCCACATTCCCCACATGTGTAGGGACGTTCCCCAGTGTGGATGTGCTGGTGTTGGATCAGATTGAAGCTCCTCCTGAAGCTCTTCCCACATTCCAAGCACTTGAAGGGCTTTTCCCTGCTGGGAGGCTGCTCAGGGACCACCAGCTCAGAGCTCCACCTCAAGCTCCAGCCGCCTTCCCGGCACAGGCTGGGTCTTTCCTTCTCAGAGCACCCTGGGCTGGCTTTGGAGCCCCTCCTGTGGGGGGATCTCTGGCCCTTTTCCTCCCCGCTGCCTTCCTGCGCCGTGGAGCCCTTCAAAACGGCCTCTCCCACCAGGCTCTGCCGCGGGGATTTGTCCTCCGGGCTCTCCGTCCTCAGCTCGGGGCCTGGGGCAGGAAGCAAGAAGGACAGGGAGGGGATTTGCCTCCGGCCCACAGGGAAGGCCAAGGACATCTCCCCAACTCTGGCCCCGGCAGAACGGCAGCGGCAGCGGGGTTGTCCTGCAGCCGGGGGCCATGCTGGGCTGCCAGAGCCAGCACAACACCCGCCCAAAGGGCCACTGACTTCCTCCTCACCTGCCTGGGAGGCCCAAGGCATCTTCCTCTTCCTCGCAGCCTCCTCCTCCATCCGCCCAAGCTTTGGGAAGGAGAAATCCTGATGGGGGGGAAAACAAGGGTATCCTGTGACCATAAAAACCTCCAAAACACCAAAAATCAGCCCAGAAAAACCCAAACGACCCAGATTCAGGAAAAAATTCCTCAGAAATAGAAAGAAGACACCACCCTCCCGAAGTCCAAATATTTGAGATTCAACTAAAAAATATTCCAAAATATGAAGATTAGCCCAAAAAATCCGTCCCAGAAGTTCT
>NW_020911585.1:367-734 GCF_003984885.1 Neopelma chrysocephalum | reverse complement strand
CCCGGAAAATACAAAAAAAAACCCCAAAAATTCCCGAAAAAAAACCAGGAATTTTTTCCCGAGGCGGGAAAAAAAAACCCGGAAAATACAAAAAAAAACCCCAAAAAAATGAAATAAGACCCCCCTCCCCCCCAAAAAAAATGTGGGAATCGCCCGGGAAGGGGGTCCCGGGGTGGGGGTTTTTCCCTGGAATTCTGGGAATTCCGGGAATTGCCGAGATTGCCGGGATTCAGGCGCGTTCCCCGCGGATCCGCCGGGCCAGCTGGATGTCCTTGGGCATGATGGTGACGCGCTTGGCGTGGATGGCACAAAGGTTGGTGTCCTCAAACAGCCCCACCAGGTACGCCTCGCTCGCCTCCTGGGGACA
>NW_020911585.1:0-357 GCF_003984885.1 Neopelma chrysocephalum | reverse complement strand
TTCTGGTAGCGCCGGATCTCCCTCAGGGCCACCGTGCCCGGCCTGGGGTTGGGGGGAAAAACGGCCTTTTTGGGGACATGTCACACCCCACATGTCCCTGAGCCCCCCCTTGTTCTTGTGTCCCCAATGTCCCCTCAATGTCCCCTCAATGTCCCCTCGATATCCCCTCAGTGTCCCCTCGATGTCCCCTCAGTGTCCCCTCAATGTCCCCTCAGTGTCCCCTCGATGTCCCCTCAGTGTCCCCTCAGCGTCCCTTCAATGTCCCCTCAGTGTCCCCTCAATGTCCCCTCAGTGTCCCCTCAATGTCCCCTCAATGTCCCCTCAATGTCCCCTCAGTGTCCCCTCAATGTCCCCTCA
>NW_020911584.1:405-1152 GCF_003984885.1 Neopelma chrysocephalum | reverse complement strand
ACCCAGACCCTCCCCCTGCCCCCCGCCCCTCCCGCAGTGTGGGGGGGTCCCTGGGTGACGCCCCCTCCCCTCCCCTGTTCCAGGGTCCCCCCCTCTCCCCCCCCTCCTCCTCCAGGTCCTGATAAGGCCCCGCCAGACGTGATAAGGGCGGGAGGCGCCGCTGGGGCCCGGCCAGTTCCACCAGTCAAACCAGTTGGTGGTCTCAGGGGAGCCCACGGGGGTCCTGGGACTGAGTCCAGCTCTGCCCAGTTCTCCCAGTTCACCCCAGGGCTTTTCCAGTTCATCCCTCTGGTTTTGCCACACGGCCTTTTCCCAGTTCTGCCCAGTTTGCCCACGTGCAGAGTTCAGCCTTTCCCAGTCCTTCCCAGTTCCCTCAGCCTTTCCCAGTCACTCCCAGTTAATTCCAGGAGTTACCCATTGCCTTTCCCAGCATCTCCCAGTTAATTCCAGGAGCTGCCCATTGCCTTTCCCAGTCACTCCCAGTGTCTCCCAGTTAATTCCAGGGGCTGCCCATTGCCTTTCCCAGTCACTCCCAGTGTCTCCCAGTTAATTCCAGGGGCTGCTCTGACCCTTTCCCAGTGCGTCCCAGTGTGTCCAGTCTCCATTCCAGGTGCCGCTCCCACCCTTTTCCAGTGTGTCCCAGTTAATTCCAGGAGCTGCCCATAGCCTATCCCAGTTACTACCAGTGTCTCCCAATTACTTCCAGGAGCTGCTCCCACCCTTTCCCAGTGTGTCCCAGTGTGTCCC
>NW_020911584.1:0-395 GCF_003984885.1 Neopelma chrysocephalum | reverse complement strand
TGTGTCCCAGTCTCCGTTCCAGGTGCTGCTCCCACCCTTTCCCAGTGTGTCCCGGTCACTCACAGCAAGTCCCAGTGGCTCCCACCCTTTCCCAGTGTGTCCCAGTGTGTCCCAGTGCGTCCCGGTCACTCACAGCAAGTCCCAGTGGCTCCCAGCCCTTCCCAGTGGCTCCCAGTGTCCCAGCCCGGGTGGCTCTGGCTCAGTGGCCGCGGTGGCCGCGGTGGTGGCAGAAATCAGCGGGCACAGGTGACGCAGGTGCCACACCCGGCCCCGGCCCCACCCCCAAACCCCCCTTTGGTCCCCCCTCTTCCCGCTCACCGGGAATCCACCCCTTCCAATCCCTCCTCGAACTTCCTCCTGCGGCCACACCGGTGGCACCTCGCAGATGTCACCAC
>NW_020911583.1:545-1740 GCF_003984885.1 Neopelma chrysocephalum | reverse complement strand
GACCCTCCGGCTCTCGCCTGCCCCTTGTGCTCTGCCATCGGCTCTAGGCGCGCAGCCAGGGCTCCCGGTCCTGGCTCCTTCGGTCTGGAGGAAATCCTCGACCGTATGCAATTTTAGTAACCGGTGGGCCGGCGCACAGGCCTACGAACAACGGCTCCTTTTGCCCAGAAGGAGGGGCCTGACCCTCCGGCTCTCGCCTGCTATTTGTGTGCTGCGATCGGTTCTACGCGCGCAGCCGGGACTCCCGGTCCTGGCGCCTTTGGTCTGGAACAATAGTCGACCGTATGAAATTTTAGCCCCCGACTGGCAGGCGTGCTGGCCAGCCAACGACGGCGCTTCTTGCCCAGAAGGAGGGGCCTGACCCTCCGGGTCTCACGTGCTATTTGTGCGCCGCAATCGGCTCTACGCATGCAGGCAGGGCTCCTGGTCCTGGCGCCTTTGGTCTGGAAGGAATCCTCGACCGTATGCAATTTTAGCCCCCGACTGGCAGGCGCGTCGGCCAGCCAACGACGGCCCTTCTTGCCCAGAAGGAGGGGCCTGACCCTCCGGCTCTTGCCTGCTATTTGTGCGCCGCGATCGGCTCTACGCGCGCAGCCGGGGTCCCGGTGCTGGCGCCTTCGGTCTGGAAGGAATCCTCGACCGTATACAATTTTAGCCCCTGGCCTGACGACGCATCTGCACATGAACGAAGGCCCTTTTTGCCCAGAAGGAGGGGCCTGACCCTCTTGCTCTTGCCTGCTATTTGTGCACCGCGATGGGCTCTACGCGCGCAGCCGGGGCTCCCGGTCCTAGCGGCTTCAGTCTGGAAGGAAACCTCGACCGTATGCAATTTAAGCCCCCAGCCGGCCGGCGCACCGGCCCACGAACGACGGCCCTTTTTGCCCAGAAGGAGGGGCCTGACCCTCCGGCTCTCGCCTGCTATTTTTGCGCCGCGATCGGCTCTACGCGCGCAGCCGGGGCACCCCGACCTGGCGCCTTCGGTCTGGAAGGAATCCTCGACCGTATGCAATTTTAGCCCCCGGCCGGCCGGCACACTGGCACATGAACAACGGCCCTTTTTGCCCAGCAGGAGGGGCCTGACCCTCCGGCTCTCGCCTGCTCTTTTTTTTGTCGCGATCGGTTCTACGCGCGCAGCCGGGGCTCCCGGTCCTGGCGCCTTCGGTCTGGAAGGAATCCTCGACCGTATGCAATTTTT
>NW_020911583.1:0-445 GCF_003984885.1 Neopelma chrysocephalum | reverse complement strand
GTTCTACGCGCGCAGCCGGGGCTCCCGGTCCTGGCGCCTTCGGTCTGGAAGGAATCCTCGACCGTATGCAATTTTAGCCCCCGACTGGCAGGCGCGGCGGCCAGCGAACGACGGCCCTTTTTGCCCACAAGGAGGGGCCTGACCCTCCGGCTCTCGCCTGCTATTTGTGCGCCGCGATCGGCTCTACGTGCGCAGCCGGGGCTCCCGGTCCTAGCGCCTTCAGTCTGGAAGGAAAGGTCTACCGTATGCAATTTTAACTTCCGACCAGCCAGCGCACCGGCACATAACGACGGCCCTTTTTGCCCAGAAGGAGGGGCCTGACCCTCCGGCTCTCGACTGCTATTTGTGCGTCGCGATCGGCACTACGCGCAGCCGGGGTTCCCGGTCCTGGCGCCTTCGGTCTGGAAGGAATCCTCGACCGTATGCAATTTTAGCCCCCATCCAG
>NW_020911582.1:130-914 GCF_003984885.1 Neopelma chrysocephalum | reverse complement strand
CAGAAGTCACCTGCAAGTCTCATCCACACTTGTTGCAGCCTGCTTTCCTATCTACCTTGCAGTACTCCCATGGACACAAAGACTGCCACCTCTTTGATGATCCCCACTGTCTTTGTGATCTGTGGGAGATCTGCTCTGTCTCAAAGCAGTCATTTTCTCCACTATACAGGATTCTTCTTAAGCCATGATAATGATCAGTCATTGTCAAGGAGAAGGTGGAGGCGGTTGGACAGGAAGTGCTGTGGAAAATGTGTCCTGGTGATGTACTTCACATTCACCTTGAGAAATGGTTTTCTTTCTTTTGGACTGTGTTCCTAATTCCTTTTCTTATTCCTTATGCTATTCTCATGGCAAATGTTACGGACACAGGAATCCCAAAGGAAGATTGTTTCCCTTTTACATTGTAATATGTTTTCCTGTTTAGAAACATCACCAATTGTGCTAAGAACAGGATATTTGTCTTTCTTTATCAGCTTCCCACAGTACATGACTTATAGCCATATATCTTTCTCTCTGAACTTGGGTGCCCATCTCACACATAAAGATGTGTTGTCAGGGTCTACTTACCAAGTGTCACAGAAATTTCTCCCGCATGATGCAGATTATAGTGTTGAAGCAGGACATGAATAAATACTTTCTAGAACATCTCCAGTACTGACAAATGCATACTGATAAATAAACTTATTTAATTAATTAAAGGCCAGAATTAAATATATACATGGGTTGTCAATAATAATATAATAATAATAATAATAATAATAATAATAATAATAATAATAATAAT
>NW_020911582.1:0-120 GCF_003984885.1 Neopelma chrysocephalum | reverse complement strand
AATAATAATAATAATAATAATAATAATAATAATAATAATAATAATAAATTAATATATATTAACAGAAAATTCCGAAATACAGTGACTAAATATTCTCCACACATCAAAAACCAGCTATTC
>NW_020911581.1:1225-4310 GCF_003984885.1 Neopelma chrysocephalum | reverse complement strand
GGCCGGGACCTAGGAAAAAAAACCCCAGCCGAGGGAAAAAAAAAAAATCCCCCGGCTGGGGTTTTTTTTCCTAGGTCCCGGCCGGTCGGCGAGGCGATGTTCATCGCCAAAGTTTGGGTGCAGACCGTCCCGGGACCCGGGTTTTGCCAGGCAGGCCGATTTTTGAGGCTCCCCCGGAACCCCGTTCCGGAGGCAGCGTTTTGAGAGTGTGCCGGTATTCTAACCTGTGTACTAACCTGTGTTGTAACCTGTGTATTGTAACTTGTGTCGTGACTTGTAACTTGTGTTGTAACCTTTGTACTGTAATTTGTGTTGTAACCTTTGTACTGTAACTTGAGTTGTAACCTGTGTACTGTAACTTGTGTTGTGACTTGTAACTTGTGTTGTAACCTGTGTACTGTAATTTGTGCTGTAACCTTTGTACTGTAACTTGTGCTGTAACCTTTGTACTGTAACTTGTGCTGTAACCTTTGTACTGTAACTTGTGCTGTAACCTTTGTACTGTAACTTGTGTTGTAACCTGTGTACTGTAATTTGTGCTGTAACCTTTGTACTGTAACTTGTGCTGTAACCTTTGTACTGTAACTTGTGTTGTGAGTTGTAACCTGTGTACTGTAACTTGTGTTGTGACTTGTAACTTGTGTTGTAACCTGTGTACTGGAATTTGTGCTGTAACCTTTGTACTGTAACTTGTGCTGTAACCTTTGTACTGTAACTTGTGTTGTAACCTGTGTACTGTAACTTGTGTTGTGAGTTGTAACCTGTGTATTGTAACTCGTGTTGTGACTTGTGTACTTTCCTGAGTTACAGTACACAGGTTACAAGTTACACTACAAGGTTGCAAGCAGTCATTCAATAAAGTTGTAATAAAGGTTTGGGGGTTTTTCCCCCCTGTTTGGCTCCTGTCTTTATTTTCTATCATGTAGTCTCTACTCTATTTCTCTTTTCTCTTAACTTCTTTCCATTTCTTCTCTTCATCTCTCTTTTCTCTCTACTCTTCTCTTGCTTTTATTTCTCTTAGTCTCTCTTTGCTTTTATTTTGCTTTTATTTTGCTTTTATTTCTCTTAGTCTCTTTTTCACTTTGCTTTATTTCTTGTAGCTTAGTTTAAAAAAGCAGCAGTATGGGGACTGGGTTGGTCTCGGGGAGTAAATCTTTAATTAAAATTTAAATTAAATTAAATTTTGATTTACTCCCCGGGACCAACCCAGTCCCCGTACTGCTGCACCATACTTATTATTTTTATTCTTTTATCTATACAATAAACACTAAATATATACAGTATATACACAGTAATTACTCCCCACCACAAAAATGACTACACATATTAGCCCCTAATTACATAATTACCTCCTAATTACTTAATTACCTCCTAATAGGTTAATTAATTAATGACTTAATTGGTTAATTAGTTAATTAATTTTTCTTCGCCACACCATAGCAATCACCCAAACGTAACAAAAACAACAACCCACATATCAAAACCACCACCCTCTCATTACCACATCGTAACCACCACCCCCTCATTGCCACATCATAACAACAACCCACGCAATGCCACACCATAAGCAACACCCCGTCATTACCACATCAAAACCACCACCCCCTCATTACCAGATGACAGACAGCACCCCCACATTACCACATCGCAACCACCACACCCTCATTACCACGTCATAAGCACCACCCAATCATTACCACACCAAAAGCACCACCCGCTCACTACCCCCTCACTACCACGTCATAAGGACCACCCCCTCATTACCACATCAAAAGCACCACCACCTCACCACCACATCAAAACCACCACCCCCTCGTTACCAGACCACAGACACCACCCCCTCATTACCACACCATAACCACCACCTCCTCATTAACAGGACGAAAACACCACCCCCTCATTACCACATCGTAAGCACCACCCACTCATTACCATGTCAAAACAACCACGCCATCATTACCACATCATAACCACCACCCACTCATGGCCTAATTACTCACAATTACTTCCCAATAACTGAATTACCTCATAATTACTTAATTACTTAATCACTTCATTAATTAATTACTTAATTATTTTTCCCACCCTATAGCAACTACAGAAACGTAACAAAAGCACCACCTACTCAATACCACATCACAAGCACCACGCCCTCATGACCCCATCATTGCCACACCCCCTCATTACCCGAGGACTGCCACAAGCCCTCATTACACCATAACTACTTCCTCACTACTTCATGACATTGTAATTACACACTTAATGAAGCACTAAATTCCATAATTACTTAATTAATTTTTTTTCGCCACACCGTAGCAATTACACAAACATAACAAAAGCACCAGCCACATATTACCACACCATCAGCCCCACCCCCTCATTACCACCTCATGAGCACCACCCCGTCATTACCACATCAAAACCACCACCCCCTCACTACCAGACCACAAGCCCCACCCCCTCATTACCACCTCACAATCGCCACCGCATCATTACCACGTCACAACCGCCACCCCCTCATTACCACGTCACAAGAGCCACCCCCTCATTACCACGTCACAAGCGCCACCGCATCATTACCACATCACAACCGCCACCCCCTCACTACCACGTCACAACCGCCACCGCATCATGGCCACGTCACAACCGCCACCCCCTCATTACCACGTCACAAGCGCCACCCCCTCATTACCACGTCACAAGCGCCACCGCCTCATTACCACGTCACAAGCACCACCGCATCATTACCACATCACAACCACCACCGCCTCATTACCACGTCACAAGCGCCACCCCCTCATTACCACGTCACAAGCACCACCGCCTCAATACCACGTCATAATCACCACGCCCACATTACCACATCATAAGCACCACCCCACCATTACCACGTGATAAGCACCACCCACTCATTACCACGTCACAAGCACCACCTCCTCATAACCACCACCCACTCATTACCACGTCATAATCACCACCCCGTCATTACCACGTCATAAGCACCACCCCCTCATTACGACCACCCCCTCATTACCACGTCATAACCACCACCCCCTCATTACCACATCATAACCACCACCCCCTC
>NW_020911581.1:0-1215 GCF_003984885.1 Neopelma chrysocephalum | reverse complement strand
CCACCACCCCCTCATTACCACATCATAACCACCACCCCCTCATTACCCAATCAACATACCACAGCATACACATAACAACCCAAACCACCACTTCTGACAAAAAACTACACTACAGCACACATATCTCAACAAAAAACCCACAACTCACAAAACACCACAAAATACTGCCACCTACTGACATAAAAGCACACTACAAACGTTGAAAACAAGAAATACTGCCACCTACAGACACAACACAAAAACTACATGACCAAACACCACCAATAGCACCACCTACCGACTACAAACTGCAAATACAACCAAAACCTACTAACGCTACTGCCACCTACAGCACAATCAAAGAAACACACAAGAAAAAAAAAAATTACTAAAAATTAAAAAAAAATACCACAAAAAACACCTAAACACACAACAAACACCAATCACAACACAAAGAAACATTCCAAACACCCTAAATCACAAAACCCACACCCCAAAGCCTAACAAAACCATAACCACACCCAGGCAAACCCTACTTCCCAATTACCAACACACACACACAATAATTACCAATCACAACAACAGCACCAAACCAAAATTACAAATGACCACACCCACACACCACCACACTACAATTAGCCTTACCATTAGGGTGTAAAACGTACATGTTACAATTACAGGTTAGGGTTGCAGGTTAGGATCACAACACACACTTATGGTTACAGTTACAACCACAGGTGAAGGTCACGTCCTACGCTTAGGGTCACAGGTTATGGTCACGGCTAACGGTTATGGTCACAAGTTACGGTCACAGCTTAGAGTAACAGATTAAGATCACGAGTTAGGCTTAGGGACACAGATTAGGCTTACAGTCACACCTTACGGTCACAGGTTAGTGTCATGGGTTAGGGTAACGTGTTAGGGTGAGGGTCACGGGTCACGGTTACGCTGACAGCTTAGGGTGACGGGTTAGGGTGACGGGATAGAGTCACGGCTTCAGGTCACAGGTTAGGGTCACGGCTTAGGATCACAGGTTAGGATCACGGGTTAGGGTTACGATCATGGGTTAGGGTTAGGGTCACGGGTTAGGGTCACAGGTTAGGGTCACGGGTTAGGCTCACGGGTTAGGGTCACGGGTTAGGGGTTACGGGTTACGGATGAAACGTTAGGATCACGGGTTAGGGTCACAGGTTAGGATCACGGATTACAGTTAGGGTTACGGTTAGGGTTAGGGTT
>NW_020911580.1:504-998 GCF_003984885.1 Neopelma chrysocephalum | reverse complement strand
CCCCTGCGCCCCCCCAGTGTACTGTACGTGTCCCTGCTCTGCTATGGGGGGCTGGGGGGTCGCAGGGGTTGTTTTGGGGTCCCAGGGGTTGTTTTGGGGTTTGGGGGTTCGGGGGGTCCCAGGGGTGTGTAGGGGGGTCCCAGGGGTTGTTTTGGGGTCCCTGACCCCCCGTGCCCCCCCCCCAGCGTGCTGTACGTGTCCCTGCCCTATTATTGGGGTCTGGGGGGTCCCAGAGATGGAGTCTGGGGGGTCCCAGGGGTTGTTTTTGCGTCTGGGGGTTCGGGGGGGTCCCAGGGGTTGTTTTGGGGTCCCAGGGGTTGTTTTGGGGTCTGGGGGTTTGGGGGGGGTCCCAGAGGTGCTGGGGGGTCCCGGGGGTTGTTTTGGGGTCTCAGGATTTGTTTTGGGGTCCCTGACCCCCCCTTTGCCCCCCCAGTGTCCTGTACATGTCCCTGCACCGCCACGACGGCTCCTTCTTCCCGGGGGGCTCCGGGGGG
>NW_020911580.1:0-494 GCF_003984885.1 Neopelma chrysocephalum | reverse complement strand
CCCCTGCGCCCCCCCAGTGTACTGTACGTGTCCCTGCTCTGCTATGGGGGGCTGGGGGGTCGCAGGGGTTGTTTTGGGGTCCCAGGGGTTGTTTTGGGGTTTGGGGGTTCGGGGGGTCCCAGGGGTGTGTAGGGGGGTCCCAGGGGTTGTTTTGGGGTCCCTGACCCCCCGTGCCCCCCCCCCAGCGTGCTGTACGTGTCCCTGCCCTATTATTGGGGTCTGGGGGGTCCCAGAGATGGAGTCTGGGGGGTCCCAGGGGTTGTTTTTGCGTCTGGGGGTTCGGGGGGGTCCCAGGGGTTGTTTTGGGGTCCCAGGGGTTGTTTTGGGGTCTGGGGGTTTGGGGGGGGTCCCAGAGGTGCTGGGGGGTCCCGGGGGTTGTTTTGGGGTCTCAGGATTTGTTTTGGGGTCCCTGACCCCCCCTTTGCCCCCCCAGTGTCCTGTACATGTCCCTGCACCGCCACGACGGCTCCTTCTTCCCGGGGGGCTCCGGGGGG
>NW_020911579.1:495-980 GCF_003984885.1 Neopelma chrysocephalum | reverse complement strand
GGGGGGGTCACGAACCCGATGGGGGTGTCATGGGCCCCGTGGGGGGCACCCCGGGATTTGTGGGGGTCGGAAATGGGGTGGCCTGGGGGTGTCTGGGTGCCCCATAGAAAGTGTGGGTGCCCCCCAGGTGTCTCTGGGTGCCCATAGAACGTGTGGGTGCCCTGTAGGGATTTCTGGGTGCCCCCCACCCATTTCTGCCCCCCCAGGTGCTGCAGCAGCCCAGCGAGGGGGGCCTGGGGGGGTCAGGGTACCCCATAAGTGACTCCAGGTGCCCCATAGGAAGGTCTGGGTGCCCCCCAGGTGTCTGTGGGTGCCCCATAGGAAGGTCTGGGTGCCCCATAGAAGGTGTGGGTGCCCTATGTGGATCTGTGGGTGCCCCCCACCCATTTTTGCCCTCCCCCAGATGCTGCAGCAGCCCAGCGAGGGGGGTCTGGGTGCCCATATGGATCTGTGGGTGCCCCCCAGGTGACAGTGGGTGCCCCCCC
>NW_020911579.1:0-485 GCF_003984885.1 Neopelma chrysocephalum | reverse complement strand
GGGGGGGTCACGAACCCGATGGGGGTGTCATGGGCCCCGTGGGGGGCACCCCGGGATTTGTGGGGGTCGGAAATGGGGTGGCCTGGGGGTGTCTGGGTGCCCCATAGAAAGTGTGGGTGCCCCCCAGGTGTCTCTGGGTGCCCATAGAACGTGTGGGTGCCCTGTAGGGATTTCTGGGTGCCCCCCACCCATTTCTGCCCCCCCAGGTGCTGCAGCAGCCCAGCGAGGGGGGCCTGGGGGGGTCAGGGTACCCCATAAGTGACTCCAGGTGCCCCATAGGAAGGTCTGGGTGCCCCCCAGGTGTCTGTGGGTGCCCCATAGGAAGGTCTGGGTGCCCCATAGAAGGTGTGGGTGCCCTATGTGGATCTGTGGGTGCCCCCCACCCATTTTTGCCCTCCCCCAGATGCTGCAGCAGCCCAGCGAGGGGGGTCTGGGTGCCCATATGGATCTGTGGGTGCCCCCCAGGTGACAGTGGGTGCCCCCCC
>NW_020911578.1:453-753 GCF_003984885.1 Neopelma chrysocephalum | reverse complement strand
CTGGCAGATGTGAGGCAGGCGTGAAAAAAGCAAACAATAAACTTATCTCCAGGAAGGAAAGCAAGAAAGCTTTGGCTTTGTGGTGCAGTTGGTAGGCCAGGCTAAGCACTTCATCAGCAGCAAGAGCTTTCTGTGCTGCCGCCTTTGTTCTGGGTGGAATCTTCATCCCTAGGCAATTTTGGGAGTCGGGCTGGCATTTGGGAGTCAGGGCTGAAAACAGGAAACAACAGCCCTTATCGCCAGCAAAGAAAGACGGGAAGCTTTGGCTTTGTGGTGCAGTTGGTAGGCCAGGCTAAGCAC
>NW_020911578.1:0-353 GCF_003984885.1 Neopelma chrysocephalum | reverse complement strand
ATCGCCAGCAAAGAAAGTCTGGAAGCTTTGGCTTTGTGGTGCAGTTGCTTTGTATGCCAGAAGACTCCCAAAATGGCATACGGATGAAGATTCCTTCCACAACAAAGGCGCCAGCACAGAAAGCTCTTGCTGCTGATGAAGTGCTTAGCCTGGCCTACCAACTGCACCACAAAGCCAAAGCTTCCAGGCTTTCTTTCCTGGCGATAAGAGCTGTTGTTTCCTGTTTTCAGCCCTGACTCCCAACTGCCAGCCCGACTCCCAAAATTGCCGAGGGACGAAGATTCCTCCCACAACAAAGGAGACAGCACAAAAAGCTCTTGCTACTAATGGACTCTTCTGGCATACAAAGAAAC
>NW_020911577.1:320-505 GCF_003984885.1 Neopelma chrysocephalum | reverse complement strand
AAATGGTCATTTTTAGCCCCCAAATGGTCATTTTAGCCCAAAAATGGTCATTTTTGCCCCAAAATGTTAATTTTTAGGCTCAAAATGGTGATTTTTTTTATCGCTAAATTACGGGACTTCGCCCCAAAATTGTTGGCTTCGGCTCCAAAACGGTCACTTTTACCCCTAAAATGGTAATTTTTAGC
>NW_020911577.1:0-310 GCF_003984885.1 Neopelma chrysocephalum | reverse complement strand
CCCTCCCAGTCCATCCCAGTTCATCCCAGTTCATCCCAGTCCATCCCAGTTCCTCCCAGTTCATCCCAGTTCATCCCAGTCATTCCCAGTTCATCCCAGTTCATCCCAGTTCCTCCCAATCCATCCAAGTGCTTCCAGTGCCTCCCAGTGACTCACAATCCCTCCCAGTCCATCCCAGTTCCTCCCAGTGACTCCCAGTTCCTCCCAGTCCCTCCCAGTTCTTCCCAGTCCCTCCCAGTCCATCTCAGTGCTCCCAGTGCTCCCAGTTCATCCCAGTCCCTCCCAGTCGCCCACGTGGGGCCGGTACTCG
>NW_020911576.1:600-1071 GCF_003984885.1 Neopelma chrysocephalum | reverse complement strand
AACCCATATTTTGGGGTCCCCCCCAGCTAGGAGGGTCCAGTGGGGGGTCCCCAACACCTCCAGCCCCCCAATACCCCCCTCCCACCCCAAAATCCCCCTAATATCCCCCAAAATCCCCCGTTTCCTCCCCAAAATCCCCCTTTTTCCCCCCTCCCCCGTGTTTTTGGGGGTCCCCCCTTAACCCGAATTTCGGGGTGTCCCCTCCCCAGCTGGGGGGTCCCGCCTGGGGGTCTGTGGCCCTGGGGGCCGCCCTGCTCTTCGTGGGGTTCTTCGCCGTGGGTCCGGGCCCCCTGCCCTGGTTCGTGGGGGCCGAGCTCTTCCCCCCCCGGGCCCCGCGGGGCCGCCCTGGGGCTCGCCGGCCTCGTCAACTGGGCCAGCAACACCGCCGTGGCCATGGCCTTCCCCGCGCTCCAGGTGAGAGGGGAGGGGGGTTCGGGGGGATTTGGGGGGAGTTTGGGGGATTTGGGGGGG
>NW_020911576.1:0-500 GCF_003984885.1 Neopelma chrysocephalum | reverse complement strand
CCCCCCCCAGGGACCCCCAACCCAATCTCAGACCCCTAAACTCACCCCCTGAACCCCCCCAGGGACCCCCAACCCAATCCTGAACCCCCAAACCCCCATGGTGTTCATGGCCTTCCCCGTGCTCCAGGTGAGCCTGGACCCCCAAAACCTTCACCTCAACCCCCCCCCCGGGACCCCCAACCCAACCCTGAACCCCCCCATGGACCCCCAACCCAATCCTGAACCCCTAAACCCCCATGGTGTTCATGGCCTTCCCCGCACTGCAGGTGAGAGGGGAGGGGGTTTGGTGGGGATTTGGGGGGTCTAGGGGAGGTTTGGGGTGTTTTGGGGGGATTTGAGGGGTCTCAGGGGGGATTTTGGGGGGTTTATGGGGGGCTACAATGTCCCATACTCTGGAGGTGCCCAGGACAGGGGGGTACTGGGGGGATTTGGGGGGGGGTTCAGGAGGTTTGGGGGGGCTTTCAGGGGGTTTGAGGGGAGTCTAGGGGGTCTCAGGGGGG
>NW_020911575.1:534-1058 GCF_003984885.1 Neopelma chrysocephalum | reverse complement strand
ACGGGGACAGGGTGGGTGTGGGGGACACAGAGTGACCTCTGGGTATGGGGGACACACAGGGACAGACGGGGACGGGGGGATTTTTGGGGGACCTGTGGGTATGGGGGACACGGGGACAGGGGGATTTGGGGGACACACGGGGACAGGGGGGACACACGGTGAGCTCTGGGTATGGGGACACAGAGTGACCTCTGGGTGTGGGGGACACACGGGGACAGGGTGGGTGTGGGGGACACAGAGTGACCTCTGGGTATGAGGGACACACGGGAACAGGGGGATTTGAGGGGACCTCTGGGTATGGGGGACATGGGGACAGGAGGATTTGGGGGAACACACGGTGAGCTCTGGGTGTGGGGGACACACAGGGACAGGGTGAGTTTGGGGGGACCTCTGGATATGGGGACACACGGTGAGCGCTGGGTGCGGGGACACGCGGGGACAGGGTGGGTGTGGGGGACACAGAGTGACCTCTGGGTGTGGGGGACACACAGGGACACATGGGGACAGGGGGGGTTTGGGGGGAC
>NW_020911575.1:0-524 GCF_003984885.1 Neopelma chrysocephalum | reverse complement strand
ACGGGGACAGGGTGGGTGTGGGGGACACAGAGTGACCTCTGGGTATGGGGGACACACAGGGACAGACGGGGACGGGGGGATTTTTGGGGGACCTGTGGGTATGGGGGACACGGGGACAGGGGGATTTGGGGGACACACGGGGACAGGGGGGACACACGGTGAGCTCTGGGTATGGGGACACAGAGTGACCTCTGGGTGTGGGGGACACACGGGGACAGGGTGGGTGTGGGGGACACAGAGTGACCTCTGGGTATGAGGGACACACGGGAACAGGGGGATTTGAGGGGACCTCTGGGTATGGGGGACATGGGGACAGGAGGATTTGGGGGAACACACGGTGAGCTCTGGGTGTGGGGGACACACAGGGACAGGGTGAGTTTGGGGGGACCTCTGGATATGGGGACACACGGTGAGCGCTGGGTGCGGGGACACGCGGGGACAGGGTGGGTGTGGGGGACACAGAGTGACCTCTGGGTGTGGGGGACACACAGGGACACATGGGGACAGGGGGGGTTTGGGGGGAC
>NW_020911574.1:422-834 GCF_003984885.1 Neopelma chrysocephalum | reverse complement strand
CCCCCCCATCTGACCCCGCCCCTCGCCCCACCCATCGGGATCACGTGACGCGCCCTCCGCGCCTCGCGGCCTGCGCTTATGACGTCATCCGCATGCGCCGCCCTGGCTTGGGAGGGCGGCGCTGATTGGCGGAGAGCGCGGAGGGGGCGGGGCCTCGCAGGGCTCTGGAGGGCTCCTGGGTCCTCAAGGGGGGTCTTGGGGGGTTTTTGGGGGTCCCGGGGAGGTTCCAAGGGGGTCCCGGTGTCCTCGGGGGGGTCCCGGCGTCATCTTGAGGGTTTTTGGGGGTCCCCGGGGGGGGCCTCGAGGAGGTCCCGGTGTCCCTGGAGAGAGTTCCGGGAGGGTCTCGGTGTCTCCGGGGGGGTCCCCGGGGTGTCCTCGGGGTGTTCCCGGTGTCCGGGGGGGTCCCATCCCG
>NW_020911574.1:0-412 GCF_003984885.1 Neopelma chrysocephalum | reverse complement strand
CCCCCCCATCTGACCCCGCCCCTCGCCCCACCCATCGGGATCACGTGACGCGCCCTCCGCGCCTCGCGGCCTGCGCTTATGACGTCATCCGCATGCGCCGCCCTGGCTTGGGAGGGCGGCGCTGATTGGCGGAGAGCGCGGAGGGGGCGGGGCCTCGCAGGGCTCTGGAGGGCTCCTGGGTCCTCAAGGGGGGTCTTGGGGGGTTTTTGGGGGTCCCGGGGAGGTTCCAAGGGGGTCCCGGTGTCCTCGGGGGGGTCCCGGCGTCATCTTGAGGGTTTTTGGGGGTCCCCGGGGGGGGCCTCGAGGAGGTCCCGGTGTCCCTGGAGAGAGTTCCGGGAGGGTCTCGGTGTCTCCGGGGGGGTCCCCGGGGTGTCCTCGGGGTGTTCCCGGTGTCCGGGGGGGTCCCATCCCG
>NW_020911573.1:523-1036 GCF_003984885.1 Neopelma chrysocephalum | reverse complement strand
CCCCAATTTGGGGGGGGCTCAGTGCCCCCCCCCCTCCCCAATTTGAGTGGTCTCAGGGTCCCTCTTCCCAATTTGTGGGGTCTCAGGGCCCCCGCCTCCCCAATTTCGGGGGTCTCAGGGTCCCCCCTCCCCAGTTTTGGGATCTCAGAGCTGCCCTCCCCAATTTGGGGGGTCTCAGTGCCCATCCCCCTAATTTCGGGATCTCAGAGCCCCCTTCCCTAATTTGGAGGTCTCAGAGCCCTCCCTCCCCAATTTTGGGGTCTTTAAGCCCCCTCTCCCCAAATTCAGAGTCTCAGGGCCCCCTCCCCAATTTGGGGGGTCTCAGAGCCTCCTCCCTCCCCAAATCAGGAGTCTCAGGGACCCCCCCGTCTCAGGGCCCCCTCCCCAATTTGGGGGTCTCAGGGCATCCTCCTCCAATTTGGGGGGTCTCAGCCCCCCCTCCTCAATTTCAGAGTCTCAGGGCCCCCCTCCCCAATTTGGGGTCTCAGGGCCCCTCTCCCCAAATTCAGTGTC
>NW_020911573.1:0-513 GCF_003984885.1 Neopelma chrysocephalum | reverse complement strand
CCCCAATTTGGGGGGGGCTCAGTGCCCCCCCCCCTCCCCAATTTGAGTGGTCTCAGGGTCCCTCTTCCCAATTTGTGGGGTCTCAGGGCCCCCGCCTCCCCAATTTCGGGGGTCTCAGGGTCCCCCCTCCCCAGTTTTGGGATCTCAGAGCTGCCCTCCCCAATTTGGGGGGTCTCAGTGCCCATCCCCCTAATTTCGGGATCTCAGAGCCCCCTTCCCTAATTTGGAGGTCTCAGAGCCCTCCCTCCCCAATTTTGGGGTCTTTAAGCCCCCTCTCCCCAAATTCAGAGTCTCAGGGCCCCCTCCCCAATTTGGGGGGTCTCAGAGCCTCCTCCCTCCCCAAATCAGGAGTCTCAGGGACCCCCCCGTCTCAGGGCCCCCTCCCCAATTTGGGGGTCTCAGGGCATCCTCCTCCAATTTGGGGGGTCTCAGCCCCCCCTCCTCAATTTCAGAGTCTCAGGGCCCCCCTCCCCAATTTGGGGTCTCAGGGCCCCTCTCCCCAAATTCAGTGTC
>NW_020911572.1:547-1084 GCF_003984885.1 Neopelma chrysocephalum | reverse complement strand
CCCCCCCCCCGGGCCCCCCCCGCGCCCTCCTGCTCCTGGCGACCCTGACGGTGCTCGTGGCCAGCGGGGACCGCGCGGGGGTCGCGGCTTTGGGGGCTCTGCTGCTCCGGGAGGTGTCGGGAGGGGGGTCGGGGTCGGGGGTCCCGGGTTTTGGGGGCGGGGGGGCTCCGGCGGCGGCCGCCGAGTGTCTGCGGGAGCTGCGGAGGGTCGGGACCCCCGGGAGCCCCCCCAGACCACTCGGGACCCCCGGGGGACCCCCCAAACCATTCGGGACCCCCGGGGGCGTCCCCAGAGCCCCCTGGACCCCCGAGAGCCCCCCGAAGACCCCCGAGAGCCCCCCGGGGACCCTCCGGAGCCGCCTCCGGGAGACCCCCGGGCTGCAGCCCCTCTTGCTGCTGCTCGCGGAGGGAGGGGCAGGTGAGCGGGGGGGGGTCCCAGTAAGGACTGGGGGGGGTCCCAGTAAGGGCTGGGGGGGGGGTCCCCAGTGGGGACCCCTCCGACCCTCCCCGACCTCTCCATTCCCCTTTGCCCCCCCCC
>NW_020911572.1:0-537 GCF_003984885.1 Neopelma chrysocephalum | reverse complement strand
CCCCCCCCCCGGGCCCCCCCCGCGCCCTCCTGCTCCTGGCGACCCTGACGGTGCTCGTGGCCAGCGGGGACCGCGCGGGGGTCGCGGCTTTGGGGGCTCTGCTGCTCCGGGAGGTGTCGGGAGGGGGGTCGGGGTCGGGGGTCCCGGGTTTTGGGGGCGGGGGGGCTCCGGCGGCGGCCGCCGAGTGTCTGCGGGAGCTGCGGAGGGTCGGGACCCCCGGGAGCCCCCCCAGACCACTCGGGACCCCCGGGGGACCCCCCAAACCATTCGGGACCCCCGGGGGCGTCCCCAGAGCCCCCTGGACCCCCGAGAGCCCCCCGAAGACCCCCGAGAGCCCCCCGGGGACCCTCCGGAGCCGCCTCCGGGAGACCCCCGGGCTGCAGCCCCTCTTGCTGCTGCTCGCGGAGGGAGGGGCAGGTGAGCGGGGGGGGGTCCCAGTAAGGACTGGGGGGGGTCCCAGTAAGGGCTGGGGGGGGGGTCCCCAGTGGGGACCCCTCCGACCCTCCCCGACCTCTCCATTCCCCTTTGCCCCCCCCC
>NW_020911571.1:357-1120 GCF_003984885.1 Neopelma chrysocephalum | reverse complement strand
CTCACTGGGGGCAGTTTGGGGTCCTTGGGGGCAGTTTGGGGTCATTGAGGGGCAGTTGGGGGTCATTGGGGGCAGTTTGGGGTCATTGAGGGGCAGTTGGGGGTCATTGGGGGCAGTTTGGGGTCATTAGGGGCAGTTTGGGGTCATTGAGGGGCAGTTTGGGGTCATTGAGGGGCAGTTCAGGGTTGTTTTGGGGTGTTCTGGGGCCGTTTTGGGGTGTTCCAGGATGTTTAGGGCTGTTTTGGGATTCTCCAGAGTGGGTTTTGGGGGGTTTGGGATGTTCTGGACCTTTTTAGGGTGCCCCGGGGTTGTTTTGGGGTTGTTTTGGGGTTGTTTTGGGCTGTTTTGGGATGTTTAGGATTGTTTTGGGGCCGTTTCAGGGCTGTTTTGGGGTGTTCTGGGGTGTTTCAGGGATGTTTAGGGTTGGTTTGAGGTGTTTTGGGGCCATTTTAGGGGTGTTCTGGGACGTTTCAGGGATGTTTAGGGTTGGTTTGAGGTGTTTTGGGGCTGTTTTGGGATGTTTCAGGGGGTTTTGGGGGTGTTCCAGGATGTTTAGGATTGTTTAGGGTTGGTTTGAGGTGCTTTGGGGCCATTTTGGGGCTGTTTTCAGGGGGTTTTGGGGTGTTCCAGGGTGTTTAGGGTTGGTTTGGGGTGCTCCAGGGTGGATTTTGGGGTGTTCTGGGGTGTTCTGGGGCTGTTTCGGGGCATTCCAGGAATTTCAGGGATGTTTAGGGTTGGTTTGAGGTGTTTTGGGGCCGTTTTG
>NW_020911571.1:0-347 GCF_003984885.1 Neopelma chrysocephalum | reverse complement strand
TTTTGGGGCGTTCCGGGATGTTTCAGGGATGTTTAGGGTTGGTTGGAGGTGTTTTGGGGTTGTTTTGGGTTGTTTTGGGGCTGTTTTAGGGTATTTTGGGGTGTTCCAGGGTGTTTTGGGGATGTTTTGGGATGTTTTGGGGATGTATTGGGTTGTTTTGGGTTGTTTTGGGGCCGTTTTGGGGCATTCCAGGATGTTTAGGATTGTTTAGGGTTGGTCTGGGGCTGTTTTGGGGTGTTTGGGGGCCGTTTCAGGAATGTTTAGGGTTGGTTTGAAGTGTTTTGGGGCCGTTTTAGGGTATTTTGGGGTGTTCCAGGACGTTTCCGGGATGTGTTGGAGCTGTTTCA
>NW_020911570.1:214-418 GCF_003984885.1 Neopelma chrysocephalum | reverse complement strand
AGGGGGGAGGGGCTCGTTGTTTTCCTGCCAAATCTCCCAATTCCAGTTAAAAAAATAAAATCACCGAGCCCGGAAAAAGGGGGGGGAGGGGAAGGAAGGAGTGGGGGGACGGTTGCCAAGAGATGGTTGCTAAGAGACGGTTGCCACGTGCAGCTTCTGGATGCAGCCGGTTGCCAAGGACAGTTGCCGGGTACCACCGCTGGG
>NW_020911570.1:0-204 GCF_003984885.1 Neopelma chrysocephalum | reverse complement strand
AGGGGGGAGGGGCTCGTTGTTTTCCTGCCAAATCTCCCAATTCCAGTTAAAAAAATAAAATCACCGAGCCCGGAAAAAGGGGGGGGAGGGGAAGGAAGGAGTGGGGGGACGGTTGCCAAGAGATGGTTGCTAAGAGACGGTTGCCACGTGCAGCTTCTGGATGCAGCCGGTTGCCAAGGACAGTTGCCGGGTACCACCGCTGGG
>NW_020911569.1:809-1608 GCF_003984885.1 Neopelma chrysocephalum | reverse complement strand
GGGGGGGGAGGGAGGGGCCACGTCCGTGTGTCCGTCCCGGGTCCGTGGGTCCATCCTGGGTCCGTGGGTCCGTCCTGGGCCTGTTCTGTATCCGTGTGTCTGTTCCATGGCCGTGTGTCTGTTCTGTGTCCGTGGGTCCATCCTGGGCCTGTTCTGTGTCCGTGTGTCTGTTCTGTGTCCGTGTGTCCATCCTGGGTCTGTTCTGTGTCCATCTGTCCATCCTGTGTCCATCCCGTGTCCGTGTGTCTGTTCTGTGTCTGTGTGTCCATCCTGTGTCTGTCCCGTGTCCGTGTGTCCGTCCCGGGTCCGTGGGTCCGTCCCGGGTCCGTGGGTCCATCCTGGGCCTGTTCTGTATCCGTGTGTCTGTTCTGTGTCCGTGTGTCCATCCTGGGTCCGTTCTGTGTCCATTTGTCCATCCTGTGTCCATCCCATGTCCGTGTGTCTGTTCTGTGTCTGTGTGTCCATCCTGTATCCATCCCGTGTCCGTGTGTCTGTCCCCATGTCCGTGTGTCCGTCCCCATGTCCGTGTGTCCGTCCCGTGTCCATTCTGTGTCCGTGTGTCCGTCCTGAGTCCGTTCTGTAGCCATGTGTCCATCCTGTATCCATCCCGTGTCTGTGTGTCTGTCCCGTGTCCGTGTGTGTGTCCATGTGTCCATGTGTCCATCCCATGTCCATCCCATGTCCGTGTGTCCGTCCTGTGTCCGTGTGTCCATCCCGTGTCCGTGTGTCACAGGACGATCCACGTGTAGCGCTCGTTGTCTGCCAGGACCTTCAAGGAGCAGCCTGAGGAGGGGGGGGG
>NW_020911569.1:0-799 GCF_003984885.1 Neopelma chrysocephalum | reverse complement strand
GGGGGGGGAGGGAGGGGCCACGTCCGTGTGTCCGTCCCGGGTCCGTGGGTCCATCCTGGGTCCGTGGGTCCGTCCTGGGCCTGTTCTGTATCCGTGTGTCTGTTCCATGGCCGTGTGTCTGTTCTGTGTCCGTGGGTCCATCCTGGGCCTGTTCTGTGTCCGTGTGTCTGTTCTGTGTCCGTGTGTCCATCCTGGGTCTGTTCTGTGTCCATCTGTCCATCCTGTGTCCATCCCGTGTCCGTGTGTCTGTTCTGTGTCTGTGTGTCCATCCTGTGTCTGTCCCGTGTCCGTGTGTCCGTCCCGGGTCCGTGGGTCCGTCCCGGGTCCGTGGGTCCATCCTGGGCCTGTTCTGTATCCGTGTGTCTGTTCTGTGTCCGTGTGTCCATCCTGGGTCCGTTCTGTGTCCATTTGTCCATCCTGTGTCCATCCCATGTCCGTGTGTCTGTTCTGTGTCTGTGTGTCCATCCTGTATCCATCCCGTGTCCGTGTGTCTGTCCCCATGTCCGTGTGTCCGTCCCCATGTCCGTGTGTCCGTCCCGTGTCCATTCTGTGTCCGTGTGTCCGTCCTGAGTCCGTTCTGTAGCCATGTGTCCATCCTGTATCCATCCCGTGTCTGTGTGTCTGTCCCGTGTCCGTGTGTGTGTCCATGTGTCCATGTGTCCATCCCATGTCCATCCCATGTCCGTGTGTCCGTCCTGTGTCCGTGTGTCCATCCCGTGTCCGTGTGTCACAGGACGATCCACGTGTAGCGCTCGTTGTCTGCCAGGACCTTCAAGGAGCAGCCTGAGGAGGGGGGGGG
>NW_020911568.1:443-876 GCF_003984885.1 Neopelma chrysocephalum | reverse complement strand
GGGGGAGGGGAGGGTCCCTAAGTGTGGTGGAGGGGCAGGAGAAGATTTGGGGGTGGGGGAGGGGCCAGGAGTGGATTCGAAAGTGGGGGAGGGGCCTGGGAGCGTTTTTGGGGTGGGGGAGGGGCCCTGAGGGTGGGGGAGGGGCAAGAGAGAAGAACCCCAGGGGTGGGGGAGGGGCCCAGATGAGGAGGGGGGAGGGGCAAGAAAAGGTGGGGGAGGGGGAGGGGAATTGAGGGAGGGGGGCGTGGCCTCACGGATGCCCCTCCCCCACCCCCAGGTGACCCCCGAGGGGTCCTCAAGCCCCTCCCCCAGCTTCGGCTCCGCCCCCTGGGACCCCCCCAAGGGTGAGTTGGATTTGAGGGGGGTGGGGCGGGTGGGGGAGGGGCCAGGGGTGAAGCCCCTCCCCCCCTCACCTGCGGCCCCTCCCCCCCCC
>NW_020911568.1:0-433 GCF_003984885.1 Neopelma chrysocephalum | reverse complement strand
GGGGGAGGGGAGGGTCCCTAAGTGTGGTGGAGGGGCAGGAGAAGATTTGGGGGTGGGGGAGGGGCCAGGAGTGGATTCGAAAGTGGGGGAGGGGCCTGGGAGCGTTTTTGGGGTGGGGGAGGGGCCCTGAGGGTGGGGGAGGGGCAAGAGAGAAGAACCCCAGGGGTGGGGGAGGGGCCCAGATGAGGAGGGGGGAGGGGCAAGAAAAGGTGGGGGAGGGGGAGGGGAATTGAGGGAGGGGGGCGTGGCCTCACGGATGCCCCTCCCCCACCCCCAGGTGACCCCCGAGGGGTCCTCAAGCCCCTCCCCCAGCTTCGGCTCCGCCCCCTGGGACCCCCCCAAGGGTGAGTTGGATTTGAGGGGGGTGGGGCGGGTGGGGGAGGGGCCAGGGGTGAAGCCCCTCCCCCCCTCACCTGCGGCCCCTCCCCCCCCC
>NW_020911567.1:310-610 GCF_003984885.1 Neopelma chrysocephalum | reverse complement strand
AACCCTCCAAAAATTCACCTTGAGCTCCCCAACATCCTCCCGAGATCCTCCCCCAAGTCCACCTGGAACGCCCTAAAATCCCTCGGGAGACCCAAAAATTTCTCTGGGACACCCCCAAGTATCCCCTGAACCCCCCAAAAATTCCCCCCCGGACGCCCAAAATCCCCTCAGGAGCCTCCCCACTGCCCCAGTGGTCACGTGGCTCTCATACTCGTCTCTGATTGGTCGTCCTCTTCGTTTTGATTGGTTGAGGCCACCGGTAGGCGGGACTTCCCGGCCTCTCCGCGTCACCATTGGCTG
>NW_020911567.1:0-300 GCF_003984885.1 Neopelma chrysocephalum | reverse complement strand
AACCCTCCAAAAATTCACCTTGAGCTCCCCAACATCCTCCCGAGATCCTCCCCCAAGTCCACCTGGAACGCCCTAAAATCCCTCGGGAGACCCAAAAATTTCTCTGGGACACCCCCAAGTATCCCCTGAACCCCCCAAAAATTCCCCCCCGGACGCCCAAAATCCCCTCAGGAGCCTCCCCACTGCCCCAGTGGTCACGTGGCTCTCATACTCGTCTCTGATTGGTCGTCCTCTTCGTTTTGATTGGTTGAGGCCACCGGTAGGCGGGACTTCCCGGCCTCTCCGCGTCACCATTGGCTG
>NW_020911566.1:530-1050 GCF_003984885.1 Neopelma chrysocephalum | reverse complement strand
GGGTATTTGGGGGGGTTTTGAGGGGGTTTGGGGGAGATTGGAGGGGAGTTGGGAGAGATTTGGGGGGTCTTGGATGGCGGAAAATGGGGTTTGGGGACTCCAAAAAGGGGATTTGGGGGGTCTGGGGGGGGTTTTCTACCCCCTCATTTTTGGGGTGATTTGGGGGTGTTTTGTGGTCCCAACTTGTCTGGCTGGGAGTCGTTCCTGGGGTGCTTTGAGTCAGTTTTGGGGCCGATTTTGGTCAATTTTGGGCCGATTTTCATGGATTTTTGGGGATTTTTCGGGGGTTTTTTCACCACCTCATTTTGGGGTGATTTGGGGGTGTTTTGGGGTCCCACCTTGTCTGGCTGGGAATCATTCTTGGGGTATTTTGGGTCAGTTTTGGGGTGTTTTGGGTGACTTTTGGGGTGTTTTCAGTGGGTTTTTGGGCGATTTTCGGGCCGATTTTCACAGATTTTCAGGGTTTTTTTGGGGTTTTTTCACCCCTCATTTTTGGGGTGATTTCAGGTGATTTCAGGTG
>NW_020911566.1:0-520 GCF_003984885.1 Neopelma chrysocephalum | reverse complement strand
GGGTATTTGGGGGGGTTTTGAGGGGGTTTGGGGGAGATTGGAGGGGAGTTGGGAGAGATTTGGGGGGTCTTGGATGGCGGAAAATGGGGTTTGGGGACTCCAAAAAGGGGATTTGGGGGGTCTGGGGGGGGTTTTCTACCCCCTCATTTTTGGGGTGATTTGGGGGTGTTTTGTGGTCCCAACTTGTCTGGCTGGGAGTCGTTCCTGGGGTGCTTTGAGTCAGTTTTGGGGCCGATTTTGGTCAATTTTGGGCCGATTTTCATGGATTTTTGGGGATTTTTCGGGGGTTTTTTCACCACCTCATTTTGGGGTGATTTGGGGGTGTTTTGGGGTCCCACCTTGTCTGGCTGGGAATCATTCTTGGGGTATTTTGGGTCAGTTTTGGGGTGTTTTGGGTGACTTTTGGGGTGTTTTCAGTGGGTTTTTGGGCGATTTTCGGGCCGATTTTCACAGATTTTCAGGGTTTTTTTGGGGTTTTTTCACCCCTCATTTTTGGGGTGATTTCAGGTGATTTCAGGTG
>NW_020911565.1:589-1078 GCF_003984885.1 Neopelma chrysocephalum | reverse complement strand
TCCCAGTCCCTCCCAGTGCTCCCAGTACCGGTTGGCAGCAGGTCTCGAGGTTCAGGCCCCACGAAACTGGTGGCGGCCACGGGCTCGGGGGGGGCCCCGGGGCCTGGGGGGGGGACACACACCCTCACCAGTGCTCCCAGTGCTCCCAGTTACCCCACCAGTGCTCCCAATGTTCCCAGTTACCCTCCCAGTGCTCCCAGTTACCTCCCCAGCCCCCTGCCCAGTGCCCTCGCTTCTCTTCCCAGTGCCCCCAGTTGCCCTCCCAGTCCCTTCCAGTGCCCCCAACCCCCCTCCCAGTCCTCCCCAGTCCCTTCCAGTTCCTCCCAGTGCTTCCAATCCCCCTCCCAGTGCCCCCAATCCCTGCCCCAGTCTCTCCCAGTGCCTCCCAGTACCCCCCCAGGGCCCACCAATTCCTTCCAGTCCCTCCCAGTCTCCTCTTCAGTCCCTCTCAGTGCCTCCAATCTCCCTCCCCAGTGCTACCAGTCCCCC
>NW_020911565.1:0-489 GCF_003984885.1 Neopelma chrysocephalum | reverse complement strand
TCCCAGTCCCTCCCAGTGCTCCCAGTACCGGTTGGCAGCAGGTCTCGAGGTTCAGGCCCCACGAAACTGGTGGCGGCCACGGGCTCGGGGGGGGCCCCGGGGCCTGGGGGGGGGACACACACCCTCACCAGTGCTCCCAGTGCTCCCAGTTACCCCACCAGTGCTCCCAATGTTCCCAGTTACCCTCCCAGTGCTCCCAGTTACCTCCCCAGCCCCCTGCCCAGTGCCCTCGCTTCTCTTCCCAGTGCCCCCAGTTGCCCTCCCAGTCCCTTCCAGTGCCCCCAACCCCCCTCCCAGTCCTCCCCAGTCCCTTCCAGTTCCTCCCAGTGCTTCCAATCCCCCTCCCAGTGCCCCCAATCCCTGCCCCAGTCTCTCCCAGTGCCTCCCAGTACCCCCCCAGGGCCCACCAATTCCTTCCAGTCCCTCCCAGTCTCCTCTTCAGTCCCTCTCAGTGCCTCCAATCTCCCTCCCCAGTGCTACCAGTCCCCC
>NW_020911564.1:266-2327 GCF_003984885.1 Neopelma chrysocephalum | reverse complement strand
GCAGGCAGGCAGTGCATCGAGCACTACCGGCGGCTGCGCCGTTACTGCGTGTTCTCGCACGAGGAGCTGATCTGCAAAATGGCCGCGAGCCCCGAGAAGCTGGACCTGAACCTGGCGGCCGCCGTGCACAAGGAGATGTTTGTGCTCGTCCAGGAGGAGAGGAAGCTCCGCAAGGCGCTGCTGGAAAAGGTGGGGGGACCCCCCGGGGTGAGGGGGGCAGAGGGAGGGACCCCCGGAATGAATGGGGGAGAGGGGCTGGGGGGGAGGTGGAGGAGCTGGGAATGGGGAGAGGTTGGTGCTGGTGCAGGAGGAGAGAAAACTGGGCAAGGGGGGGCTGGGGAGAGGGGGGAGACCCCCAGAAAGAGGGATGGGGAGAGGGGAGGGACCCCCAAAAGTGAGGGGAAGAGGGGGACCCCTGAAATGGGGGGAGAGGGCCAGAGAGGGGCTGGGGGGGAGGTGGAGCCCCCAGGAACGGGGAGAGGTTGGTGCTGGTGCAGGAGGAGAGAAAACCGGGCAAGAGGGGGCAAAGGGGGGGCTGGAGACCCCCAGAAAGGGGGAGGGGAGGTGTTTGAGCTGCTGGGGTGACCCCAAAGCTCAGTGGGAGGGTCTGAGGGGGGTGGTTTTGTGCCCCCCAGGGCATCACAGAGGTGTTTGAGCTGCTGGGGTGACCCCAGAGGCTCAGTGGGAGGGTCTGAAGGGGGTGGTTTTGTGCCCCCCAGGGCATCACAGAGGAGGAGCAGGAGGGGTTGGGTTTTCTGGAGTGACCCCAAAGGCTCAGTGGGGGGGTTTCAAGGCCATTTCTGTGCCCCCCCAGGGCATCACGGAGGGGTTGGAGCTGCTGGGGTGACCTCAGAGGCTCTGAGGGGGGGTCTGAAGGCCATTTCTGTGCCCCCCAGGGCATGACGGAGGGGTTTGAGCTGCTGGGGTGATCCCAGGAGCTCTGAGGGGGGTGGTTTTGTGCCCCCAGAGCATCACAGAGGCAGAGCGGGAGATGTTTGAGCTGCTGGGGTGACCCCAGAGGTTCAGTGGGGGGGTCTGAGGGCCATTTCTGTGCCCCCCCAGGGCATCACGGAGGGGTTTGAGCTTGTGGGGTGACCCCAGAAACTCTGAGGGAGGTGGTTTCGTTCCCCTCAGAGGATCATGGAGGGGTTGGGTTCCCTGGGGTGACCCCAGAGGCTCTGAGGGGGGGTCTGAGGGCCATTTCTCTGCCCCCCCAGGGCATCATGGAAGTGTTTGAGTTAGTAGGGTAATCCCAGGAGCTCTGAGAGGGGTGTCAAGGCCATTTCTGTGCCCCCCAGCGCATCACAGAGGGGTTTGAGCTGCTGGGGTGATCCCAGGAGCTCTGAGGGGGGGTCTGAAGGCCGCTTCTGTGCCCCCCCAGGGAATCACAGAGGGGTTTGAGCTCCTGGGGTGACCCCAGAGGCTCTGATGGGGGGTCTCAAGGCCATTTCTGTGCCCCCCCAGGGCATCACCGAGGCAGAGCAGGAGGGGTTTGAGCTGCTGGGGTGACCCCAAAGGCTCAGTAGAGGGGTTCTTGAAGGCCCCCCCAGGGCATCAGGGAGGGGTTGGGTTTCCTGGGGTGACCCCAAAAGCTCAATAGAGGGGGTTTCAAGGCCATTTCTGTGCCCCCCCAGGGCATCACAGAGGTGTTTGAGCTGCTGGGGTGACCCCAGGAGTTCTGAGGGGGGGTCTGAAGGCCATTTCTCTGCCCCCCCAGGGCATCACAGAGGGGTTTGAGCTCCTAGGGTGATCCCAGGAGCTCTGAGGGGGGTGGTTTTGTGCCCCCAGAGCATCACAGAGGGGTTTGAGCTGCTGGGGTGACCCCAAAAGCTCTGAGGGGGGGTCTGAAGGCCATTTCTGTGCCCCCCCAGGGCATCAGGGAGGGGTTTGGGCTGCTGGGGTGACCCCAGAGGCTCAGTGGGGGGGTCTGAAGGCCATTTCTGTGCCCCCCCAGGGCATCATGGAGGCAGAGCAGGAGGTGTTGGAGTTAGTAGGGTGACCCCAGGAGCTCTGAGGGGGGGTCTGAGGGCCATTTCTGTGCCCCCCCAGGGCATCACGGAG
>NW_020911564.1:0-166 GCF_003984885.1 Neopelma chrysocephalum | reverse complement strand
AGGCTCTGAGGGGGGGTCTGAAGGCCATTTCTGTGCCCCCCAGGGCATCACGGAAGGGTTTGAGCTGCTGGGGTGACCCCAAAAGCTCAATAGGGGGGTTCTCAAGGCCATTTCTGTGCCCCCCCAGGGCATCACGGAGGGGTTGGGTTTCCTGGGGTGACCCCAA
>NW_020911563.1:194-384 GCF_003984885.1 Neopelma chrysocephalum | reverse complement strand
GTAAAACAAGGATTAAAAGGGCTAAACCAGGATTAAAAGGGCTAAACCAGGATTCAAAGGGGTAAAAGGGGATTAAAAGGAGTAAAACAGGGATTAAAAGGAGTAAAACGGGGATTAAAAGGAGTAAAACAGGGATTAAAAGGAGTAAAACGGGATTAAAAGGAGTAAAACAGGGATTAAAAGGAGTAAA
>NW_020911563.1:0-184 GCF_003984885.1 Neopelma chrysocephalum | reverse complement strand
GTAAAACGGGGATTAAAAGGAGTAAAACAGGGATTAAAAGGGGTAAAATGGGGATTAAAAGGGGTAAAATGGGGATTAAAAGGGCTAAACCAGGATTAAAAGAATTAAAACCGGATTAAAAGGGCTAAACAAGGATTAAAAGGGGTAAAACAGGGATTAAAAGGGCTAAACCAGGATTAAAAGG
>NW_020911562.1:615-1220 GCF_003984885.1 Neopelma chrysocephalum | reverse complement strand
CGTGGGTCACACTGTCGTGGCCCTGGTGTCCCCGGGGCTGGTGGCCCTGGTGGCCCTGGCACTGGTGGCCCCGGTGTCCCCAGGGGTGGTGTCCCCGGGGCTGGTGGCCACGGTGTGGGGTGGTGGCCCTGGTGGCCCCATGCTGGTGGCCCCTGTGTCTCCAGCACTGGTGTCCCCAGTGGGGGGCGGTGGCCCCGGTGGCCCCAGCGCTGGTGGCCCCTGTGGCCCCTGCGCTGGTGGCCCTGGTGGCCCCAGTGCTGGTGGCCACGGTGGCCCCAGCACTGATGTCCCCGGTGTCCCCAACACTGGTGGCCCCGGTGTCCCCAGCACTGGTGTCCCCAGGGGTGGTGGCCCCAATGTCCCCAGGGCTGGTGGCCCTGCTGTCCCCAGCTCTGGTGTCCCCAGTGCTGGTGGCCCCGGTGGCCCCAATGTCCCCAGCACTGGTGTCCCCAGCACTGGTGTCCCCAATGTCCCCATGGCCGGTGGCCGTGGTGGCCCCAGGGGTGGTGGCCCCGGTGGCCCCAATGTCCCCAGCACTGGTGTCCCCAATGTCCCCATGGCCGGTGGCCGCGGTGGCCCCGGTGTCCCCAGCACTGGTGTCCCCA
>NW_020911562.1:0-605 GCF_003984885.1 Neopelma chrysocephalum | reverse complement strand
CGTGGGTCACACTGTCGTGGCCCTGGTGTCCCCGGGGCTGGTGGCCCTGGTGGCCCTGGCACTGGTGGCCCCGGTGTCCCCAGGGGTGGTGTCCCCGGGGCTGGTGGCCACGGTGTGGGGTGGTGGCCCTGGTGGCCCCATGCTGGTGGCCCCTGTGTCTCCAGCACTGGTGTCCCCAGTGGGGGGCGGTGGCCCCGGTGGCCCCAGCGCTGGTGGCCCCTGTGGCCCCTGCGCTGGTGGCCCTGGTGGCCCCAGTGCTGGTGGCCACGGTGGCCCCAGCACTGATGTCCCCGGTGTCCCCAACACTGGTGGCCCCGGTGTCCCCAGCACTGGTGTCCCCAGGGGTGGTGGCCCCAATGTCCCCAGGGCTGGTGGCCCTGCTGTCCCCAGCTCTGGTGTCCCCAGTGCTGGTGGCCCCGGTGGCCCCAATGTCCCCAGCACTGGTGTCCCCAGCACTGGTGTCCCCAATGTCCCCATGGCCGGTGGCCGTGGTGGCCCCAGGGGTGGTGGCCCCGGTGGCCCCAATGTCCCCAGCACTGGTGTCCCCAATGTCCCCATGGCCGGTGGCCGCGGTGGCCCCGGTGTCCCCAGCACTGGTGTCCCCA
>NW_020911561.1:561-1112 GCF_003984885.1 Neopelma chrysocephalum | reverse complement strand
AAATCTCCTATTTTTTCCCCAAAAAACCCTCTTACTTTTGAAAAAAAATCACTTTTCTTTCTCCCAAGAAAACACCTTTTTTTCCCCAAATCTCCCATTTTTCCCCCAAAAACCTGTATTTCCAAAAATCCCACTGTTTTTCCCAAAAAAATCACCTTTTCTCCCAAAAACCTTACATTTTTTTCCAACCAACCACAATTTTTTTCCCCAAAAAACCAACAATTTTTTCCAAAGAACTCTCCCAGTTTTTCTCCAAAACCACCCATTTTTCCCCAAAAAATCTCACTTTTTCCCCCAAGAAACCACAATTTTTTCCCCAAAAAACCTCCAATTTTTCACCGAACCCACCCATTTTTCCCCAAAAAAATCTCACCATTTTTCCCCCAAGAAACCACAATTTTTTTCCCCAAAAAACCTCCAATTTCTCCCCAAAGCCACCCATTTTTTCCCCAAACCCACCCATTTTTCCCCAAAAAAACCTCACCTTTTTTCCCCCAAGAAATCACAATTTTTTTCCCCAAACATCCTCCAATTTCTCCCCAAAACCACCA
>NW_020911561.1:0-551 GCF_003984885.1 Neopelma chrysocephalum | reverse complement strand
AAATCTCCTATTTTTTCCCCAAAAAACCCTCTTACTTTTGAAAAAAAATCACTTTTCTTTCTCCCAAGAAAACACCTTTTTTTCCCCAAATCTCCCATTTTTCCCCCAAAAACCTGTATTTCCAAAAATCCCACTGTTTTTCCCAAAAAAATCACCTTTTCTCCCAAAAACCTTACATTTTTTTCCAACCAACCACAATTTTTTTCCCCAAAAAACCAACAATTTTTTCCAAAGAACTCTCCCAGTTTTTCTCCAAAACCACCCATTTTTCCCCAAAAAATCTCACTTTTTCCCCCAAGAAACCACAATTTTTTCCCCAAAAAACCTCCAATTTTTCACCGAACCCACCCATTTTTCCCCAAAAAAATCTCACCATTTTTCCCCCAAGAAACCACAATTTTTTTCCCCAAAAAACCTCCAATTTCTCCCCAAAGCCACCCATTTTTTCCCCAAACCCACCCATTTTTCCCCAAAAAAACCTCACCTTTTTTCCCCCAAGAAATCACAATTTTTTTCCCCAAACATCCTCCAATTTCTCCCCAAAACCACCA
>NW_020911560.1:455-900 GCF_003984885.1 Neopelma chrysocephalum | reverse complement strand
CCCCCCCCCAGTGACCAGGGGGGTGTGAGACCCTCAAGGGTCACCCAGGGAGGTGGCACCGTGTCCAGGGGACAGGGATGGGGACAGAGGGACCCTCCCCATGTCCCTCCCCCGAGCTCCCCGTGCTGCCCCCCCAGCTCAGCATTGAGGGGGTCCCCCAGCCCTGGGGACCCCCCCGCGCCTGCCACACCCCCCCCAGGCCCCAGCGAGGTGTGGGGGTCCCCCCGTGCCCCCCAGTGCCCCCCAGTACCCCCCCGTGCCTGTCGATGATGACGGGGTCCGAGGGGGTCTCGTTGCGGTTCCCGCAGCTCTTCTTGTCACAGCAGCGGCTGGACACGGGGACAGGAGGGGACAGGAGGGGACAGGAGGGGACGTGAGGGGAGGGGGGGAGCTGGAGACCCCCACACAGCCCCCAAACCCCGGGGGCACCCGCCAGACCCCCCCC
>NW_020911560.1:0-445 GCF_003984885.1 Neopelma chrysocephalum | reverse complement strand
CCCCCCCCCAGTGACCAGGGGGGTGTGAGACCCTCAAGGGTCACCCAGGGAGGTGGCACCGTGTCCAGGGGACAGGGATGGGGACAGAGGGACCCTCCCCATGTCCCTCCCCCGAGCTCCCCGTGCTGCCCCCCCAGCTCAGCATTGAGGGGGTCCCCCAGCCCTGGGGACCCCCCCGCGCCTGCCACACCCCCCCCAGGCCCCAGCGAGGTGTGGGGGTCCCCCCGTGCCCCCCAGTGCCCCCCAGTACCCCCCCGTGCCTGTCGATGATGACGGGGTCCGAGGGGGTCTCGTTGCGGTTCCCGCAGCTCTTCTTGTCACAGCAGCGGCTGGACACGGGGACAGGAGGGGACAGGAGGGGACAGGAGGGGACGTGAGGGGAGGGGGGGAGCTGGAGACCCCCACACAGCCCCCAAACCCCGGGGGCACCCGCCAGACCCCCCCC
>NW_020911559.1:357-855 GCF_003984885.1 Neopelma chrysocephalum | reverse complement strand
CCTGGACTATCTGCGAGTCCTCCCCTGGAGCCTCCGGTGTGTGGTGGTTGTCTGGGCTATCTGGGAGTTGCCCCAGGGAGCCCCGGGTGCCTGGTGGCTGCCTGGGCTTGCCGAGAGTCCCCCCAGGGAGCCTCGGGTGTGTGCTGGCTGCCTGGGTTTTCCGGGAGTGGCCCCCGGAGCCGCGGGTGTGTGGTGCCTGCCCGGGTTTGCCGGGAGTGCCCCTTGGGAGCCCCCGGTGTGTGGTGGCTGCCCGGGCTTGCCGGGAGTCCACCCTTGGACCCCTGTGTCTGTGGTGGCTGCCCAGGCTTGCCCGGAAATTCTCCCTTGGAGTCCCGGGTGTGTGGTGGCTGCCTGGGCTTGCCGGGAGTCCCCCCCTGGACCCCCGGTATTGTGGTGGCTGCCTGGGCTATCTGGGAGTCCCCCCCGGAGCCCCGGTTGTGTGGTGGCTTCCTGGACTATCTGTGAGTCCCCCCCTGGAGCCCCGGGTGTGTGGTGGCT
>NW_020911559.1:0-257 GCF_003984885.1 Neopelma chrysocephalum | reverse complement strand
GGGTGTGTTGTGGCTGCCCAGGCTTGCCGGGAGACCCCCCCTGGAGCCCCGAGTGTGTGCTAGCTTCCCGGGCTTTCCGGGAGTTCCCCCTGGAGCCCCGGGGGTGTGGTGGCTGCCCGGGCTTGCCCGGAAATTCCCCCTTGGAGCGCCGGGTGTGTGGTGGCTGCCAGGGCTTGCCGGGAGTGCCACCCTGGAGCCCCGGGTCCGTGGTGGCTGCCTGGGCTATCTGCGAGTCCCACCCTGGAGCCCAGGGTTCA
>NW_020911558.1:703-1653 GCF_003984885.1 Neopelma chrysocephalum | reverse complement strand
GAGGGGCCTGACCCTGCGGCTGTCACCTGGTATTTGAGCGCCGCGATCGGCTCTATGCGCGCAGCTGGGGCTCCCGGTCCTGGCGCCTTCGGTCTGGAAGGAATCCTCGACCGTATGAAATTTTAGCCCCCGTCCAGCCAGCGCACCGACCCAAGAACGACGGCCATTTTTGCCCAGAAGGAGGGGCCTGACCCTCCGGCTCCTGCCTGCTATTTGTGCGACGCGATCGGCTCTACGCGCGCAGCCGGGGCTCCCGGTCCTGGTGCCTTTGGTCTGCAAAGACTCCTTGACCGTATGCAATTTTAGCCCCCGACTAGCAGGCGCGCCACCCAGCGAACGACGGCCCTTTTTGCCCAGAAGGAGGGGCCTGACCCTCCGGCTCTCGCCTGCTATTTGAGTGCCGCGATCGTCTCTACGGGTGCAGCCGGGGCTCCGGTCCTGGCGCCTTCGGTCTGGAAGGAATCCTCGACCGTATGCAATTTTAGCCTCCGGTCGGCCGGCGTGCCGGCACACGAGCGATGGCCCTTTTTGCCCAGAAGGAGGGGCCTGACCCTCCGGCTCTCGCCTGCTAGTTGTGCGCCGCGATAGGCTCTACGCGCGCAGCCGGGGCTCCCGGTCCTGGCGCCTTCGGTCTGGAAGGAATCCTCGACCGTATGCAATTTTAGCCGCCGGTCGGCCGGCGCGCAGGACCACGAACGACGAACATTTTTACACAGAAGGAGGGGCCTGACCCTCCGGCTCTCGCCTGCTATTATTGTGCCGCGATCGGTTCTACGCGCGCAGCCGGTGTCCTGGTCCTGGCGCCTTCGGTCTGGAAGGTATCCTCGACCATATGCAATTTTTAGCCCCCAGTCGGCCTGCGCACAGGCCCACGATCGACGGTCCTTTTTGCCCAGAAGGAGGGGCCTGACCCTCCGGCTCTCGCCTGCTATTTGTGCGCCGCGATCGTG
>NW_020911558.1:0-603 GCF_003984885.1 Neopelma chrysocephalum | reverse complement strand
TATGCAATTTTAGACCCCGGCCGGCCGGCGCACGGGCCCACGAACGATGGTCCTTTTTGCCCAGAAGGAGGGGCCTGACCCTCCGGATCTCACCTGGCCCTTGTGCGCCGCGATCGGCTCTACGCGCGCAGCCGGGGCTCCCGGTCCTGGCGCCTTCGGTCTGGAAGGAATCCTCGACCTTATGCAATTTTAGCCCCCGGCCGGCCGGCGTGCCGGCACATGAGCGATGGCCCTTTTTGTCCAGAAGGAGGGGCCTGACCCTCCGGCTCTTGCCTGCTCTTTGTGCGCCGCGATCGGCTCTACGCGCGCAGCCGGGGTCCCGGTCCTGGCGCCTTCGGTCTGGAAAGACTCCTTGACCGTATGCAATTTTAGCCCCCGACTGGCAGGCGCGCCAACCAGCGAACGACGGCCCTTTTTGCCCAGAAGTATGGGCCTGACCCTCCAGCTCTCGCCTGCCCCTTGTGAGCCGCGATCAACTCTACACGTGCAGCCGGGGCTCCCGACTCCGGCGCATCCGGTCTGGAAAGAATCCTCGACCGTATCCGATTTTGGCTATCGGCCAGCCCCGGACCGCCATGTCGGCGGCCAGCGAACGGCGGCCCT
>NW_020911557.1:575-1140 GCF_003984885.1 Neopelma chrysocephalum | reverse complement strand
TCGGTACACAATAACAGGTGAGAGCCTGGGGGTCAGGCCCCTCCTTCAGGGCATAAAGGGCCGTTGTTCATGGGCCGGCGCGCCTGCCAGTCAGGGGCTAAAATTGCATATGGTTGAGGATGCCTTCCAGACCGAAGGCGCCAGGACCGGGAGCCCCGGCTGTGAGCGTAGAGCCGATCGCGGCGCACAAGGGGCAGGCGAGAGCCGGAGGGTCAGGTCCCTCCTGCTGGGCAGAAAAGGCCTTCGGTCGTGGGCCGGTGAGCCGGCCGACTGGGGGCTAAAATTGCATACGGTCGAGGATTCCTTCCAGACCGAAGGCACCAGGACCGGGAGGCCCGCCTGTTCAGGTCGAGCCGATCGCGGTGCACAAGGGGCAGGTGAGCGCCGGAGGGTCAGGCCCCTCTTTCTGGCCAAAAAGGGCCATCGTTCGCTGGACGACGCGCCTGCCAGTCGGGGACTAAAATTGCTTACGGTCGAGGATTCCTTCCAGACCGAAGGCGCCAGGACCGGGAGCCCCAACTGCGCGCGTAGAGCCGATCGCGGCGCAAAAATAGCAGGCGAGAGC
>NW_020911557.1:0-565 GCF_003984885.1 Neopelma chrysocephalum | reverse complement strand
TCGGTACACAATAACAGGTGAGAGCCTGGGGGTCAGGCCCCTCCTTCAGGGCATAAAGGGCCGTTGTTCATGGGCCGGCGCGCCTGCCAGTCAGGGGCTAAAATTGCATATGGTTGAGGATGCCTTCCAGACCGAAGGCGCCAGGACCGGGAGCCCCGGCTGTGAGCGTAGAGCCGATCGCGGCGCACAAGGGGCAGGCGAGAGCCGGAGGGTCAGGTCCCTCCTGCTGGGCAGAAAAGGCCTTCGGTCGTGGGCCGGTGAGCCGGCCGACTGGGGGCTAAAATTGCATACGGTCGAGGATTCCTTCCAGACCGAAGGCACCAGGACCGGGAGGCCCGCCTGTTCAGGTCGAGCCGATCGCGGTGCACAAGGGGCAGGTGAGCGCCGGAGGGTCAGGCCCCTCTTTCTGGCCAAAAAGGGCCATCGTTCGCTGGACGACGCGCCTGCCAGTCGGGGACTAAAATTGCTTACGGTCGAGGATTCCTTCCAGACCGAAGGCGCCAGGACCGGGAGCCCCAACTGCGCGCGTAGAGCCGATCGCGGCGCAAAAATAGCAGGCGAGAGC
>NW_020911556.1:477-938 GCF_003984885.1 Neopelma chrysocephalum | reverse complement strand
TCGCCTGCCTTTTGTGTGCCGCGATCGTCTCTACGCGCGCAGCCGGGGCTCCCGGTCCTGGCGCCTTCGGTCTGGAAGGAATCCTCGACGTATGCAATTTTAGCCCCCGACTGGCAGGCGCACCGGTCAGCGAACGACGGCCCTTTTTTCCCAGAAGGAGGGGCCCGACCCTCCGATTCTCGCCTGCTATTTGTGCACCGCGATCGACTCTACGCGCGCAGCCGGGGCTCCCGGTCCTGGCACCTTCGGTCTGGAAGGAATCCTCCACCGTATGCAATTTTAGCCCCCGGCCGGCCGGCGCACTGGCACACGTCCGACGGCCCTTTTTGCCCAGAAGGAGGGGCCTGACCCTCCGGCTCCCGCCTGCTATTTGTGCGCTGCGATCAGCTCTACGCGCGCAGCCGGGGCTCCCGGTCCTGGCGCCTTCGGTCTGGAAGGAATCCTCGACCGTCTGCAATTTA
>NW_020911556.1:0-377 GCF_003984885.1 Neopelma chrysocephalum | reverse complement strand
GGCCGGCGCACTGGCACACGTCCGACGGCCCTTTTTGCCCAGAAGGAGGGGCCTGACCCTCCGGCTCCCGCCTGCTATTTGTGCGCTGCGATCAGCTCTACGCACGCAGCCGGGGCTCCCGGTCCTGGCGCCTTCGGTCTGGAAGGAATCCTCGACCGTCTGCAATTTTAGCCCCCGGACGGCCGGCGCACCGGCCCACGAATGACGGCCCCTTTTTGCCCAGAAGGAGGGGCCTGTCCCTCCGATTCTCGACTGCTATTTGTGCGCCGCGATCGGTTCTACGCGCGCAGCCGTGGCTCCCGGTCCTGGCACCTTCGGTCTGGAAGGAATCCTCGACCGTATGCAATTTTAGCCGCCGGCCCGCTGGCGCACCGGCC
>NW_020911555.1:785-1176 GCF_003984885.1 Neopelma chrysocephalum | reverse complement strand
GGACTGGGGACAAGGGATGGAGGGACAGGACACAGGGAATGGCTTCAGACTGGAAAAGTGAAGATTTAAATGGGATATTGGGAAGGAATTCTTCCCTGTGAGGGTGGAGAGGGGCTGGGATGGAATTCCCAGAGAAGCTGTGGCTGCCCCTGGATCCCTGGAAGTGTCCAAGGCCAGGTTGGAGCCACCTGGGATAGTGGGATTTGTCCCTCTTTGGAACTGGATGATCTTTCATGTCCCTCCCAACCCAAACCCTTCCAGGATTCTATTCGTTTTCAGCTACAATCCCAAGCCTTGGGATGGGCTGATGGATGAGAATTCCTCTAATTCTGTCCTCTCCTCCTCTTTCCCAGAGTGATTTGTCCTCCAGCCTGGACGAGGTGAGTCTTTA
>NW_020911555.1:0-775 GCF_003984885.1 Neopelma chrysocephalum | reverse complement strand
GGTTGGAGGGGAGGGAGGTGCTGCAGGAAAAGGGGAGATGAGATGGATCCATGAAATTCTTTGGGATCCCTTTGGATCCGGGTTTGTTGGTCCAATCCCTGTGGATGGTCCTGCCCATTCCCTTGGGATGGGAGGGGACACTCCTGGAGCAAAACTGACCCCATGGGATGATCCCTATGGAAGATCATTGTGGCCTCCTGACCCCCAAATCCAGGGATTCAGTTGGAATTCAGCCTGGCTTTGGGATACACGACTCATTCCGGTCTCCATTCGAGCTCTGATCCCTCCAAGCTCTCCTAGGCCTGGATTTGCTGCTGCTGGAATGTCCCCCCTGGAATGTGGATGAGTCCCAAGGCTGCTCCCTTGGCTCTGGAATCCCGGGATCCCCGGCTGAGCTTCCCAAAATCCAGCCCTGGGGCTGGTTGGGTTTGGATCCGCTGGGGATCCACTTCCAGCAGGAAAAGGAGCTTCCTTTGGCCCACCTGCTCTTCCCATTCCTGTCCCAGACTCCCCAGATAACCAGGAGAGCTGGATCAGGCCCTGGAATTTCCTCCTCCCTTTGGGAAAGGCTGAGTGGCCATGGGGGGGTTGCTGGAATCATGGAATCATGGAATGCTTTGGGTTGGAAAGGCACAACTCGAGGCTGTTTCCCTTCCCTTCCCTTCCCTTCCCTTCCCTTCCCTTCCCTTCCCTTCCCTTCCCTTCCCTTCCCTTCCCTTCCCTTCCCTTCCCTTCCCTTCCCTTCCCTTCCCTTCCCTTCCCTTCCCTTCCCTTC
>NW_020911554.1:809-2463 GCF_003984885.1 Neopelma chrysocephalum | reverse complement strand
ATTGAGGAGGCTGGTTCAGAGAGTACCTGGGGAAACAGCCCTTCAAAGCAAAGGGGTCCAGGAAGGGTAGACAGATTTCTCAAAAAAGAAATCTTGGAGGCACAGGAGCAGCCTGTCCTAATGTGCTGAAAGGTGAGCTGGCAGGGAAAATCAGCCTGGCTGGGCAGGGAGCTTTTGCAGGAACTCAAGGGGAAAACAAAGGCTGTATCACCTTTGGAAAAAGGGGCAGAAAACGTTAGGTCATGCAGACAGGAAATTAGGCAACCAAAAGCTCAGTTAGAACTAATCTGGCCACTTCTGTAAAGGATAAGAAAAGCTGTTTTTATAAATACATCAGCAGCAAAAGGAGGAGCAAGGGAAACCTCCATTCTTTCTTGGACACAGCAGGGAATGTAGTTACCAAAGCTCAACTCCCAGGACAGGATTTCCTCAGTGTTCCCACAGCCCCGGATGTCATCAGCACTGGGATTCGCTCTCCTGGACACAGCGAATCCAAAGGGACACACAGGTGTCCCACGACTGGTTCCTGTGCCAGCAGCACCAGGAGTGCAGCACCCAGACTTTGGGTGCCCTGGCAGGGGCAGCCCCGTCCCCGAGGGTCCCGGGGAGGGTTCTGGGCCCCCCTGTTTTGGGAGGGGATGAGCGGAGGGATATGTGAGGAGCTTCCAGGGTGGACTGAGCCCATCCCCGAGGCATCAGGGCGCCGAGCACTGGAAAGGGGACGGACGAGGCCGTGGCTGGGTAGATCAGGGTGGGCAGGCAGCCGTGGTGCCAACAGCAGGAACAGCTCGTTCCCTCTCCCCCCAGATTAAGCGACGGATTAGGAAATCCTCGTGTCGCCCGCCAGAGGGGGCCGAGTCCTTGTTTGATTGTTTTCTTTCCTAATGAGCTCCCAAAATAAAGCTTAACTAACAGAGTACTTTGCCCTGTAACTGCGAGGTCCAAACGGAGGGTGGCAGCAGTCCCGGGACGGTGGAAGCATCATCGGGAGGGTGGGAACAGCCCGGGAGGGTGGAAGTAGGCCGGGAGGGAAGGAAAGGGAAGGCAACCGGGTAGGGTGTGAGGAGTCTCGGGAAGGTGGGAACAGCTCCGGGAGGGTGGGAGCAGCCCGGTAAGGTGGGAGTAACCTGGCAAGGCGGGAGCAGCCCCGGGACAGAGAGAACAGCCCGAGGAGGGCAGGAGCAGTCGCGGGAAGGTGGAAGCAGCCCGGTAAGGTGGGAGTAACGCGGCTGGGTGGGAACAGCTCGGGAGGGCGGGAGCAATCCCGGTAAAGTGGAAGCAGCCCTGGAGGGTGGGAGAGCAGCCTCGGGAAGGTGGGAGCATTCCTGGGAGGGCAGAAGCAGCCCAGGAAGGCGGGAGCAGCCCCTGTAGGGGAGAGCAGGCCGGGAGGGGACGGGGGGCAACCCAGGAAGGTGGGAGCAGCCCCGGACAGGTGAGAGCAGACCGCGCGGTGCCAACAACCGGTGCGCTCCGAAACCTATTGTCACTGACAATCCCTAATTCCTTTACACCTCCCGCAGCAATCCGCTTCGGGGAAGCCGTGGAGCGTCTCAGAAAGGACGAGGCACGGCTTAAATACTTATCCCAGGGGGAAAGCGCGCGGCCCTGGGCACGGGAAGGGGCCGCAGGCTCTTGGATTCTGCTCAAGGCTTTG
>NW_020911554.1:0-799 GCF_003984885.1 Neopelma chrysocephalum | reverse complement strand
CAACCTGGGATAGTGGCAGGTGTCCCTGCCCACGGCAGGAGGTGGAATTGAATGAACTTTATGGTCCCTTCCCACCCAAACCATCCTGGGATTCTGTGATAATACACGAGTCAGTGCAAGAAAAAGGATTTGTTACAATCCCTAGAAAAAGGAGTCAAGGTTACCTTTTCCATTCAAGGAAGCCACGAACCCACGTCCATCAGGAGATGATTCCAGATGAAGGAGGCACTGCAGGGAAGGAGGGGGAATGTGACCTCCAAGTTTAGACAGAGCCTATGTGCAAGGCACAAATAAAACCTTTTTTTCCAAAGCACATTTCCCTCTGCCTCTCTCTCCCTCATCCCTGGTCTCCACAAAGAGGAAATTTCCAACTAACAGGAAAAAACCCTCATTGACATCCTGCTTTTTGCCAGATGTGGAGCTAAACAAGTAAAGTCACTGATCCAAGCCCTGATATCATGGCCATTTTTGGAGCCAGCCACCGGGAGTTATACCTGAATTTCCACAATGCCCCCAGTTCTCGTGCAAACCCTCCTGGCAGCCAAATCCTTTCTGTTAATTAGCAGAGTGACTTTTCTGATGGAATTCACTGCAGCCAAGATTGAACACGCAGCAATAAACATTGCAGCAAACTTTGAGTGCAATTACAGGGACCCAGGATGGGCTGCCAAGCAGCCCACACTCGTTCAGGGGATGGCTCTGCACATCTGGCAACGCTGGGTGAGCACTCCAGGCAAGAGCTGTGACCCAGGCCTGCTCTGTGTGCCGGGGAGGGAGGCTCCTCCAGCCCATGGAAAAG
>NW_020911553.1:0-260 GCF_003984885.1 Neopelma chrysocephalum | reverse complement strand
TAACCCTAACCCTAACCCTGACCCGTGAGCCTAACCCTAGCCCGTGAGCCTAACCCTAACCCGTGAGCCTAAGCCTGACCCGTGAGGTTAACCGTAACCCGTGAGCCTAACCCTAACCGCAACCCTAACCCTAACCCGTGAGCTTAACTTGTGACCGTCAGCCGTGACTGTCATCCGTGATCCTAACCTGTGACCCTGACCGTGACCCTGACTGTAACCTGTGACCCTAACCCTAACCTGTGACCGTAACCTGTGACTGT
>NW_020911552.1:637-1247 GCF_003984885.1 Neopelma chrysocephalum | reverse complement strand
TAGCGGCACAGGTTTCACAGTCATGGATAACTTGAGAAATTATATCCATGGTTAAATCCACCCCTCGGTCTCGTGCCCATCTGTGGGTGGCATCTCGGCCCTGATGACCTGAAGCATCATGGGCCCATCGAGCTAGGAACAACTCTCCCTTCTGCTGCCAGTCTAGGTCTACTTCTGACACTTCGACCTGTGCAGCTTGGTCCGCTTGTCTGTTGTTATCGTGTTCTTCATTAGCTCGACTCTTGGGTACATGGGCATCTACATGGTGGACTCTCACATTCAGACTCTTCGCTCTGGCAGCGATGTCCTGCCACAAGTCACCAGCCCAGATGGGTTTTCCTCCACGCCTCCATCTTCTTCCTTCGGTCTAACCATCCCCGTAGGGCATTAGCTATCATCCACGAGTCAGTGTAAAGGTAGAACCTTGGCCATCCTTCTCTTTCTGAAATGTCTAGGGCCAATTGGACAGCTTTGAGTTCCACAAACTGATTTGATTTGCCTTTACCTTCAGTGGCTTCCACCACTCATCGGGGGGGACTCCAAACAGCTGCTTTCCACTTCCAGCTCCTCCCTACAATACGGCAGGAACCATCAGTGAAAAGGGCATAGC
>NW_020911552.1:0-537 GCF_003984885.1 Neopelma chrysocephalum | reverse complement strand
TCTCTTCATCTGGCAGCTGATTATATGGCAGAGCTTCTTCAGCTCGACTCACTGGCTCTTCTTCTTCATCTGCCAGACTGAAGTTCCCACCTTCAGGCCAATTAGTTATAATCTCCAAAATTTCAGGGCGATTCGAGTTCCCGATTCGGACACGTTGCGTAATCAAAGCAATCCACTTGCTCCATGTGGCATCGGTAGCGTGATGCATAGAGGGCACCTTCCCTTTGAACATCCAGCTCAACACTGGTAATCGGGGTGCCAGGAAGAGCTGTGCTTCGGTACCAATTACCTCTGAAGCTGCTCCTATGCCTTCGTACGCCGCTAAGATTTCCTTCTTCATAGGGGTGTAATTGGCCTCAGAACCTCTGTAGCTTCGGCTCCAGAAACCCAGTGGTTGCCCTCGTGTCTCGCCAGGCACCTTTTGCTAGAGGCTCCATGAGGACCTTTGTCTCCAGCTGCAGTGTAGAGCACATTCTTTACATCTGGTCCTGTCCTGACTGGTCCAAGAGCCACGGCATGTGCAATCTCTTGCTTGAT
>NW_020911551.1:752-1621 GCF_003984885.1 Neopelma chrysocephalum | reverse complement strand
TGGCCAGGCACAGTTTGTGTTCCTGGGTGCCACCATCTCAGCACTTGCAGCCGCTCAAATCAGCGCCCGCAGCTCTGCAGCAAAGCCCCAGCTCACCTGGCACACAGGGGATGGAGACACCACCTTCTCGGGGATGGGCACCCACAGCTTCACGTCGTCCCCACCACGGGGGTCTCCTTCCTCAGCAGCACCTCTACCTTGAACTTATTCTCAGGGCCTGGTCTCAAGGACATGAACCTGCAGGGAGGGGAGATAATGTGCAAGCTGAGGGCTGCCTGGTTACACTGGCCTGTGGGCTTTTTTCTTCTTCTAGAACCATCCCAGAACTTATCCTGCTTTTCTAACATCACACTGGCCACACTCTGCCTCCTCTTCAGCTTCCTGTCCATCCACACTCCCAGCTCCCTTTCTGCCTGGCTGCTCTCCAGCCACTCTGGCCCCAGCCCGGGGGGCTGACGGGGCTTCTTGTGGCCAAAGGGCAGGACCCGGCCCTTGGCCTGCTTGAACCTCATCCCCTTGCAATCAGCCCATGGATCCAGCTTGGCCAGGTCCCTCTGCAGAGCCCTCCTGCCTTCCAGCACATCAACACACCCCCAGCTTGGGGTCAGCTGCACATTTGCTGATGAAATGCCTGGTTCTGCAGCAGCTGCAGATGCTCAAGGGGCAGCAGGACCAAGTCAGGGGCCTGGGAATCCTGGGGGGCTTTGAGGTCCCTGAGAGTGCTGGGGTAGCTGGGGAGGGGCTTTGGGGATTGGGGGTACAGACCAGTACAAACCAGGACAGACTACTAAAGACCAGTACCTCCTCACTGCTCCCCAGATCTCTCCTGGAGCTGAGCCACGTTTTTGTGGGACACCTGAGCCCCCCCC
>NW_020911551.1:0-652 GCF_003984885.1 Neopelma chrysocephalum | reverse complement strand
CAAATGCAACCAAACCCCCTCAAATCCCCATCTAACCCCCCCAGATCTCTCCTGGAGCTGAGCCACGTTTTTGTGGGACACCTGAGCCCCCCCCAGTGCCCTCCCAGTACAGCCCAGTGCCCCCAGTACAGCCCACTGTGTTCCTGTCCCAGGGTGCCGGGTGATCCCTTTTGAGGGGGGTTGGAAGGGATTTGAGGGGGAGGCTGGGAGAGATTTGAAGGGATCTGGGGGGGTTAGATGGGGATTTGAGGGGGTTTGGTTGCATTTGGGGGAGTTAAAACAGGTTTTGGGGATATTGGGGCATTAAAGGGATCTGTGGGGGTAGGGGATTAAAGGGAAAATGGAGGTTAGGGGACATTTAGGGGGAGTTAAAGGGGCCGGGGAGGGGGAGCTGCACCACGAGTAGGTGAGTCCTGAGACCCCCCTGGTGTCCCCAAGACCCTCTTGGTGTCCCCAGTTCCCCCCTTGACACCTCAGGGCAACCCTGGTGTCTCCAGCATCCCCAGGGCCTCCTCATGGCCCCAATTCCCCCCTTGACACCGCCAATTCCACTGTCCCCAAACCCTTCCCCACTGTCCCAAACCCCTCCCCACTGTCCCCAAACCCCATCCCTCATGTCCCCAACCCCCCATTTCACCCCAGGAGTCCCCCC
>NW_020911550.1:698-2212 GCF_003984885.1 Neopelma chrysocephalum | reverse complement strand
TCTGGGCAAAAAGGACCGTCGTTCGTTTGCCGGCGAGCTGGCCGGCCCGCGGCTAAAATTGCATACGGTCGAGGATTCCTTCCAGACCCAAGGCACCAGGTCCGGGAGCCCCGGCTGCGCGCGTAAAGCCGATCAAGGCTCACAAAAAGCAGGTGAGAGCCTGAGGGTCAGGCCCCTCCTTCTGGGCAAAAAGGGCCGTCGTTCATGTGCCGTAGCGCCAGCCGCCCGGGGGTTAAAAGTGCATACGGTCGAGGATTCCTTCCACACCGAAGGCGCCAGGAAAGGGAGCCCCAGCTGCGCGCGTAGAGCCGATCGCGGCGCAAAAATAGCAGGCGAGAGCCGGAGGGTCAGGCCCCTCCTTCTGGGAAAAAAGAGCCGTCGTTCATGTGCCTGTGCGCTTCCGACCGGGGGCTAAAATTGCATATGGTCGAGGATTCCTTCCAGACCGAAGGCGCCAGGACCGGGAACCCCAACTGCGCGCATAGAGCCGATCGCGGCGCACAAATAGCAGGCGTGAGCCGGAGGGTCAGGCCCCTCCTTCTGGGCAAAAAGGGCCGTCGTTCGTGTCCCGGTGAGCCGGCCAGATAGGGGCTAAAAATGCATACGGTCGAGGATTCCTTCCAGACCGAAGGCGCCAGGACCGGGAGCCCCGGCTGCGCGTGTACAGCCGATTGCGGCGCACAAATAGCAGGCAACAGCCGGAGGGTCAGGCCCCTCCTTCTGGGCAAAAAGGACCGTCGTTCGTGTGCCGGTGAGACGGACGGCCGGGGGCTAAAATTGCATACGGTCGAGGATTCCTTCCAGACCGAAGACGCCAGGACCGGGAGCCCCGGCTGCGCGCGTAGAGCTGTTTTCCCTACACAAGGGGCAGGCGAGAGCCGGAGAGTCAGGCCCCTCCTTCTGGGCAAAAAGGGCCGTCGTTCGTGGGCCGGTACGCCGGCCAGCCGGGGGCTAAAATTGCATACGGTCGAGGATTCCTTCCAGACCGAAGGCACCAGGACCGGGAGACCCTGCTGCACGCGTAGAGCCGTTAGCCGTACACAAAGGGCAGGCGAGAGCCAAAGGGTCAGGCCCCTCCTTCTGGGCAAAAAGGGCCGTCGTTCGCTGGCCGGTGCGCCGCCCGGCCGGGGTCTAAAATTGCATACGGTCGAGGATTCCTTCCAGACCGAAGGCGCCAGGAAAGGGAGCCCCAACTGCGCGCATTAAGCCGATCGCGGCGCACAAATAGCAGGCGAGAGCCGGGGGGTCAGGCCCCTCCTTCTGGGCAAAAAGGGCCGTCGTTCATGTGCCGGCGCGCTGGCCGACCGGGGGCTAAAATTGCATACGGTCGAGGATTCCTTCCAGACCGAAGGCGCCCGGACCGGGAACCCCAACTAAGCGCATAGAGCTGATGGCGGTGCACATATAGCAGGCGAGGGCATGAGGGTAAGGCCTCTCCTTCTGGGCAAAAAGGGCCGTCGTTCGTGTGCCGGTTTTCCAGCCGGCAGGGGGCTAAAATTGCATACGGTCGAGGA
>NW_020911550.1:0-598 GCF_003984885.1 Neopelma chrysocephalum | reverse complement strand
TGCATACGGTCGAGGATTCCTTCCAGACCGAAGGCGCCAGGACCGGGTGCCCCGGCTGCGCGCGTAGAGCCGTTAGCCGTACACAAGGGGCAGGCGAGAGCCAAAGGGTCAGGCCCCTCCTTCTGGGCAAAAAGGGCCGTCGTTCATGGGACGGTGCGCCGCCCGGCCGGAGTCTAAAATAGCATGCGGTCGAGGATTCCTTCCAGACCGAAGGCGCCAGGACCGGGTGCCCCGGCTGCGCGCGTAGAGCCGTTAGCCGTACACAAGGGGCAGGCGAGAGCCGGAGGGTCAGGCCCCTCCTTCTGGGCCAAAAGGGCCGCCGTTCATGGGACGGTGCGTCGCCCGGCCGGGGTCTAAAATAGCATGCGGTCGAGGATTCCTTCCAGACCGAAGGCGCCAGGACCGGGACCTCCGGCTTCGCGCGTAGAGCCGATCGCGGCGCACAAATAGCAGGCGAGAGCCGGAGGGTCAGGCCCCTCCTTCTGGGCAAAAGGGACCGTCGTTCGTGTGCCGGCGAGCTGTCCGGCCGGGGTCTAAAATTGCATACGGTCGAGGATTCCTTCCAGACCGAAGGCGCCAGGACCGGGAGCCCCGGCTG
>NW_020911549.1:539-1549 GCF_003984885.1 Neopelma chrysocephalum | reverse complement strand
GATCCACTCCAGGTAGGCAATATGGTTCTCTGATTCGTGAAGGTCTTTCTCTTTAGTTAGGAGGGGGGTTCTGTCCTTTCCTTGGTTGTAGAAAAGACACAGTAAGGTTCCGTAAGACTTGGAGTGTCACTCGTGAAGGATCAGACGAGTGCTGTAGAAGCTACATCTCGTCGTGTAGAATCTTGAAGGCAGACTGCGATGGAGCGAGGGGCAGCCAAGCCAGACCACATGTTAGAGGTTGTGGGAGAGGAGACAAAAGCAGTAAGAAAGGAGAGACTTCCAGGCATGTTGCCCTAGGCTCAAGCAGTGTTGTTGCAGGAATAGCATTTTCCTCTCAGTACAAATGCAGAGTCCTCACCTTCCTCTAGATGTGTTAACTCTGCTCCGATACCTAAGAAGGCAGAACCATGTCAGGGGTACACAGGCATAGGGAGGACGAACTTTATGCAGTTCTTCCACTTGGGAAGACTGTGAAATCCTCAGGACACTTCACTTGCCTAGAAGTCTGTTTTACAACTTGAGGAGGTGCAGCACTTCCACTGGAATGCTTTCACTCTTACCATTTTTATCATTCCATCGTTTTTCACCTCTTCACAAATATTTTGTGGAGAAAACGCCAGATTACATGTAACCAAATCGAACAGTATGTTTCCTGTGGTGTGATGGGTACCCGGGATCTTTCGGGATTTGATCTAGACAAGGGGCCGGGAGTAAGGGTCCTCATCTGCCAAGCTTCCACACCTTCAGCTGCCCTTTCAGATGAGTGGACCGGGGCTCTCTCAGCCCCACCACACCCAGGTAGCACTCTGGTTTTTGCTCCGTGTGCTCCCTGCGTGTGCGTCACCTACTGAATGTTCATCTTGTTCCCTGCTCATCCCTCAGCACGTTCCGTAGGGAATATGCTGTTCTTGCCACCGCTTGGGCTACGATATCCAGCAGCCCTGCTGGACCCGCGTTCCTCTCTCACCCTGCTGGGCAGCAGCCCAGGGTCTCTGGCTGTGCCTTTCTCT
>NW_020911549.1:0-439 GCF_003984885.1 Neopelma chrysocephalum | reverse complement strand
CATTCCATCGTTTTTCACCTCTTCACAAATATTTTGTGGAGAAAACGCCAGATTACATGTAACCAAATTGAACATTATGTTTCCTGTGGTGTGATGGGTACCCGGGATCTTTCGGGATTTGATCTAGACAAGGGGCCGGGAGTAAGGGTCCTCATCTGCCAAGCTTCCACACCTTCAGCTGCCCTTTCAGATGAGTGGACCGGGGCTCTCTCAGCTCCACCACACCCAGGTAGCACTCTGGTTTTTGCTCCGTGTGCTCCCTGCGTGTGCGTCACCTACTGAATGTTCATCTTGTTCCCTGCTCATCCCTCAGCACGTTCCGTAGGGAATATGCTGTTCTTGCCACCGCTTGGGCTACGATATCCAGCAGCCCTGCTGGACCCGCGTTCCTCTCTCACCCGGCGTATTTTCCCTGCAGAGAAAGGCACAGCCAGAGACC
>NW_020911548.1:873-3924 GCF_003984885.1 Neopelma chrysocephalum | reverse complement strand
TGCAGCTTTTGTTTGGGAAGGGGCCACTGATCTACCCAAACTGGTGTTTCTGTTTTCCAGACCAGTTTGGGCAGCTGCACTTGTTCAGTGACCCCTCCTAAAAATTTTCTTCCGTCCCAAGTGTCAGTTGCCACTGCTCCATGGCATCTCTTCCCCATAATGTAACTGGAATGTTTAATACGTACGGTTGTAGAGTTGCAGGTCTGCCCTCCGGCCCGTACACTGTTACCATTTCCCGACTCCTGACAGGGTGTTGGACTCCTCCCACACCGCTGACCCTTGTGTCTGTCGTGTGGGCTGGCCAACTATGTGGCCAGTCCTTGGAGGCGACAATGGTAACGTCTGCTCCCGTGTCCAAAAGACCCTCCACTGTCACCCTCTGCGGGTGTCTAGACAAGGGGAAAAGAACACGACACGTTAGTAGTGGTCGAGAGGCCCTCACTGTGGTTGCCCAATGGGCTTCCATCAGCGAGTTATCTCCCCGTTCTTCTCCCCACGACACCGCACAGAGAAGATCATCCGTGGGGATCATCTTGGCCACTGGGAAGCAGTCCTCTAGCTGTAAAGGTGGAAGGTGGACAGTTAGACAGATGGCGATGTTGGAATTCGTCAACCCCGTCAGGAGTGTGGGAGTCACAAAAATGCCCCTTGCCACAGCCGAAAGATGAGAGACTATTAGGTATATTGTGTTTGGATCTATTTCTGTAGATGGTGTAACCTTAATTATCTGTTCACTTTGATTTAAGAAAGGTAATGGGTGGGTAACAGTAAGAGTTATCCAATTCAGGGGAGTACATTGGATTTGAGGAGGGACAAATTCTGCCGGAGGTCTCCCGGTTACGGGGTAGCTGGGCGCGGAGTTTGGCGCAAGATGGAGCGTAGCTGAGGGGTTGTTTGTGTCCTCGCGCCCCCCTGAGCGCTCTGCTCCCCGTTTCCCGAATGCTCGCAAGAGCATTGACGTAGGTCGGGTAGGGAGCTGAAAGTGACTTTTCTTTTCATTCCGGGAGATTTTCTGGGGGGAAGGGGTTCACCATTTATGTTGGTCACCGACCTACAGGCCGATGACCAATGAAAACCCTTCCCGCACCTCCGGCAGAGGGATTTGGGTAAGTTAGACAAGTTGGGTTCTGAGACAGTTTTGGGGCAGTGCTTCTTGAAATGGCCTTTTTGTCCACAATTAAAACACGTCTGGGGCCCAGTGAAGGCAGCAGCCAATAGACGCGCTTTATGGGAGTTAGAGCCAATGTTTTTACAGGCTTCGATCATCTCAACCAGAGAGGGATCTTTTAGCATTTTTAGTGCTTTTTGACAATCTTCGTTGGCTTTTTCAATGACTAATTTGTTAAATAGAATCTCTTGGCTCTCTTTCTGATTGACTTGTCTTTTAATCGCTTCTTTTAACCTTGTAATAAAATCTATGAACGGTTCTTTGGGGCCTTGGTTAATGAGAGTGAAAGAGGGTGTCTGGACATATGCGTCCGCCACCCTCTTTACTGCCTCTAATGCCAATTCTTTGGTAATTTCTAAAAATTTGGGTTCAATTCTGGATTGATCCCCTCTGGTTGAGTAGCTTCCCTCACCATAGAGCATGTCTATTGCCTGCCTCACTGGGATTCCCCTTCTCTCCATTTTCTCATTTACGTAAGTCACAATTAATTTCTTCCATTCGGCCTCGAATACTGAGGATTGAATGGTTGTAAAGAGACCGTTAATGACTGCTCTTATGTCATAAGGGATGAGTAGGTATGCTAGGAAGAAGGACTCCAGGAGACCGATCGTGTATGGCGCTCCCAAGCCATACTCGACCATAGCTTTTTTGATGTCTTTTAACATGGGATATGAGATCGGTCTCCATTCCGGAGCCTTTCCTTCTTCCAAAAATATCGGAAAAGCTTTTAGAAATTCAGTGTCATTGGCCTGAGCTGCTTCCTCCCTGAAAGGCTTCCAGATGTTAGGCATTTCTTTGTGCCTTTCAGGGGAGCGCTGTGTATGGCTTGTGTCATTATCTGGGTCGGTGTCGGTGTAGCGGCAGGCAGGGTAGGCCTTGGTGTTGCGGGTCCTGTGGGCGCGGCCATGTTGCCGGAAGCCGGCTTTGACCTTCGGCCTAGCCCCGCCCCTCACCCCCCTTTCACCCCCGGAAGGTGACCTCTCAGGGGAGGAGGTGGAGCTGGAGGGAGTGGACGAACACGTGGGTGACTCAGGGGAGGGGTCCCTGACGCGCGCAGGAGGAGGTGGAGGTGGTCTGGAGGGTGGTGCTATGAGGGCCCGCCCCCTCTCTTCCCGCGCTGATGGTTCCCGCGGTGCTTTTTCCCGCCTCCGTCCCGCGCGTCTCCTGTCTCCCTCCTCCTCGCCGCCATTTTGTGCTCGTCGCGATGATGCCTTCTCCCTCCCGCCATCTTGTGTACGCCGCAGTAGGTGTGACGCAGTTGATTTTTCTTGTTTTGTAGACGGCACATGGAGGCTGCTGTTCTCGTTCATCATTTGGTGCTGTAGCACCATCAGAACTAGCCTCCAGGCGATGAGCGCCTTTTTTGCCTTTCGGTCCCCCCTCTCATTATCACGCCATAGGCTGTAACCAATTGCCTGCCACTCTTCGGCTGTGGTGTCATCGGTTAATTTATGGTTTTTATCGTCCAGCCATTTGGCAAGTGCCTTGGCGGATTTTTTATCCAGGGGGTGACCGTGCTCGATAATGAAGTCTTTAAGACGTCTATATACAAATTTCTGGGAGGTGGACAATGTAAGTCCCATTTCGGTGTTATGGAAATCCTCCCTTTTCTGTTAAAAATGTTGGGGTGTTGGTGTTGGGGTGGGTGTGGAATGTCCCCAGCTGCTCACCTTCTGCGGTGCGTCGACCCGTGCAGCTCTGCAGCCCACAGTCGTCCGTCCAGCTGGGGGGACCGGCGGGACGATCACCTCTCCGGCGACGCCTGAGCCCGAGTGGAGACACAGGAGTTCTCTCAATGTGAGAGACCTTCAACTGTGCCCCACGTTGGGCGCCACTTGCCACGGCCCGAGGGGTAAAGGGAATGGGGACGCGGCACTGCGAAT
>NW_020911548.1:0-863 GCF_003984885.1 Neopelma chrysocephalum | reverse complement strand
TACACCCATCCAGGGATGAATTGGTCCCAGCCGTTCTAACCAGGACACTGGCATATGTGTCGTCCCTCCACTGCCACTTCAATGGGTGTCTCCATTTCGGAGACACCCGCCCGACACACCCGCCCCGTCCAACTACTCCAACGGCGGCTCTTGGCCCCGCCCCCGCCCCGCCGCCCGGACCAATCCTCGCCTCGCCCCGCCCACTCCGCCTCCTCCCATTGGCTGCGCGCGCTCAGCTGCGGGCTGACGGGCGCTGGGGGCACAAACGCTCCGGGGCGAGGGGGACCCGACCCCCAGGGACCTCCCTCACCTTCTCCCGCAGGTGGAAGCTGAGCCCCAGCCCAGAAAGAAGAATCCCAACACGGAGCCCCCACTCCCGTCAGCATCTTGGGGGGGCGGCGTCCGGCAGCAGCTCGGGGGGGGGGCTGGAGGGTCAAGACACCCCAAAAATTCTCCCAGACCCCTCGGGTGGAGTTCTGCTTTGCTTGCTAGACTTGTGTCTGTGTCTGGCTTTCCCCTTCTTCAAGTGGTCCTTTGCCTCTTCCTCTGGGGCCTTGAAATAAGGGGGGAGAGAAAAGGGAGAGAGAGGTGAGACCTGCCCTGGGACACCCCCCTCCTGGAAAGCAGAATGCGGGGTTTGTTAGCCAAGAGGAGAGAGAAAAAATAATCAGCACCTGCCCATGGACTTGGTCTTCAACGGGGAGTGTGGCTGCCATCCAATCTATTGATCTAAGTGTCTATCTATCTACCTATTTTCTATCTAACCTGTCTCTAGCCTATTATCTATGGGCAAACTGTGCTAAAGCTGTGAACCAGCTGAAGCCCTAAGGTGTCTTTTGGGGACTCCCAGGCTGGTCACAGGA
>NW_020911547.1:432-1382 GCF_003984885.1 Neopelma chrysocephalum | reverse complement strand
TGGTGCCTTCGGTCTGGAAGGAATCCTCGACCGTATGCAATTTTAGCCCCCGGCCGGCCGGCACACCGGCCCACGAACGATGGCCCTTTTTGCCCAGAAGGAGGGACCTGACCCTCCGGCTCTCGTCTGCTATTTGTGCGCCGCGATCGGCTCTACGCGCGCAGCCGGGGTCCCGGTCCTGGCGCCTTCGGTCTGGAAGGAATCTTCGACCGTATGCTATTTTAGCCCCAGACTGGCTTGCGCGCCGGCCAGCCAACGACGGCCCTTTTTCCCCAGAAGGAGGGGCCTGACCCTCCGGCTGTCACCTGCTATTTGTGCGTTGCGATCGTCTCAACGCGTGCAGCCGGGGCTCCCGGTCCTGGCGCCTTCGGTCTGGAAGGAATCCTCAACAGTATGCAATATTAGCCCCCGGTCGGCAGACGCACCGGCCCACGAACGACGGCCCTTTTTGCCCAGAAGGAGGGGCCTGACCCTCCGGTTCTGGCCTGCTATTTGTGCGCCGCAATCGGCTCTACGCGCGCAGCCGGGGCTCCCGGTCCTGGCGTCTTTGGTCTGGACGGAACCCTCGACCGCATGCGATTTTAGTCCCCGGTCGGCCGGCGCACCGGCACACGAACGACGGCCTTTTTTGCCCAGAAGGAGGGACCCGAACCTCCGGCTCTCGCCTGCAATTTGTTCGTTGCGATCGGCTCTACGTGAGCAACCGGGGCTCCCGGTCCTGGCGCCTTCGGTCTGGAAGGAATCCCTGACCGTATGCAATTTTAGCCCCCGACTGGCAGGCGCGCCAGCCAGCCAATGACGGCCCTTTCTTCCCAGAAAGAGGGGCCTCACCCTCCGGCTCTTGCCTGCTGTTGTGCCCCGCAATCGGCTCTACGCGCGCAGTTTGGGCTCCCGGTCCTGGCGCCTTCGGTCTGGAAGGAATCCTCGACCGTATGCAATTTTAGCCCCTT
>NW_020911547.1:0-332 GCF_003984885.1 Neopelma chrysocephalum | reverse complement strand
CTCTTGCCTGCTGTTGTGCCCCGCAATCGGCTCTACGCGCGCAGTTTGGGCTCCCGGTCCTGGCGCCTTCGGTCTGGAAGGAATCCTCGACCGTATGCAATTTTAGCCCCCGACTGGCAGGCGCGCCGGCCAGCCAACAACGGCCCTTTTTGCCCAGAAGGAGGGGCCTGACCCTCCGGCTCGCCTCTATTGGTACGCCGCGATCGGCTCCACGCGCGGAGCTGGGGCTCCCGGTCCTGGCGCCTTCGGTCTGGAAGGAATCCTCGACCGTATGCAAATTTAATCCCCGTCCTGCCAGCGCACCGGCCCCTGAACGACAGCCCTTTTTTTTT
>NW_020911546.1:270-876 GCF_003984885.1 Neopelma chrysocephalum | reverse complement strand
AAACGGGCCCCTTTCCCAAAGCTTCCCCCCATCCCTGGTGGAAGGTAGCAGGAAGGGGGGGGGGCTTTTGGGTCCTGGGGGTTTATGGGGGGGCTGTTGTTACTTAATTAATTAATTATTTTATCTGTCTATCTATCTGTCTATCTATATTTTTATTTATTTCCCTCCTGAAGTGAAAACGGGCCCCTTTCCCAAAGCTTCCCCCCATCCCTGGTGGAAGGTACCGGGAAGGGGGGGGGTTCTTGCATCCTGGGGATTTGTGGTGGCTGTTATTAATTAATTAATCTGTCTGTCTCTCTCTCTGTCTATCTCTCTATCTATCTATCTATCTATGTTTTTATTTATTTCCCTCCTGAAGTGTTACAGCTTAGCATGAAAACAGGCCCCTTTCCCAAAGCTTCCCCCCATCCCTGGCAGAATGTACCCGGGGGGTTCTTGGGGCCTGGGGGTTTGTGGGGGTCTGTTATTAATTAATTATTTTATCTGTCTATCTATCTGCCTATCTATATTTTTATTTATTTCCCTCCTGAAGTGAAAACAGGACCCCTTTCCCAAAGCTTCCCCCCATCCCTGGTGGGAAGGGGAGGGTGGCTTTGGGTCCTGGGG
>NW_020911546.1:0-260 GCF_003984885.1 Neopelma chrysocephalum | reverse complement strand
AATTATCCAAAGCCAGGTTGGGGCAGAAGCTGCTCTGAGTGAAGGTGTCCCTGGGTGACCTTTAATGCCCCTTCCCACCCAAACCATTCCCTGATTTCCTGACGTGGGAGGCAAACTGAGGGGAATTTCTCCTGAAATAAGTGCCTGTTCCCACTTTCCCTCAATTCCTCATCCTATTTTTTATTTTCCTGGCTTGTCTCCAGGCTCAAGGATGTGGAGGAATGATCTGCCCAGAGCACTGAGGGGGTGTGGGCAGGGAG
>NW_020911545.1:410-856 GCF_003984885.1 Neopelma chrysocephalum | reverse complement strand
TGAGGGGATTTTGGGGAGTCCCCTAAAGTCCAGCAGTGGGGTTCAGGAGGTCTCCCAGCCCCAAGTGGTCCTAGTGATGCCCCCCAAAATCCGGGGGGGGGGGGAGCTGTACCACATCCGGGTAAGGGGATCCCAGTGCCCCCAGTATATCCCAATGACCTTCTAGTGATTCTCAGTACGGCCCAGTAACCCCCTCAGTGACCACCCAGTGTGTCCCAGTGACCTCCCACTGCCCCCCAGTATGGCCCAGTGATCCTGCAGTGAGCACCCAGTAACCCCCAGTATGGCCCAGTAACCTGCCAGTGTCCCCCCATGTGTCCTGGTAATCCCCCAGTAACTCCCTAGCTCTCTGCCAGTGCCCCCCAGTGTGCCCCAGTTCACCTCCAGTCCCTCCCAGTGCCATCCCAGTGTCCCTCAGTAACCCCCCCCCACTCACAGAAAGGCCA
>NW_020911545.1:0-310 GCF_003984885.1 Neopelma chrysocephalum | reverse complement strand
CCCCCATGTGTCCTGGTAATCCCCCAGTAACTCCCTAGCTCTCTGCCAGTGCCCCCCAGTGTGCCCCAGTTCACCTCCAGTCCCTCCCAGTGCCATCCCAGTGTCCCTCAGTAACCCCCCAGCCCCTCCCAGTGCCCCCTGGTTCCTCCCAGTGCATCCCAGTATCCCCAGTAATCCCCCAGTGCCCCCCAAAGCCCCCCAACTGTCCCCAGTGTGTCCCCAGATGCCCTTGGCCTTTCTGTGAGTGGGGGGGGGTGGTCGTTTTTTGTGGTCAGAGGGTCCAGGGGGGACTCCTGGGGTGAAATGGAGG
>NW_020911544.1:1183-1884 GCF_003984885.1 Neopelma chrysocephalum | reverse complement strand
GGGGGGGGGGGGGGGGAACATCACGCGGGTCCTACTTAAGGCTCCCCCCGCCCCGGGGGTGCCTCCCCTGACACCAACACCGGCACCGGCACCACCGGACACCACCGGACACCCCCGGACACAGGTACCCACCCCCCCCCGGGTTTGGGGACATCCTGGGGTTTGGGGACAATTCCTGGGCTTTGGGGACATCTCGGGGTTTGGGACAATGGGGACGATTCCCTGGGTTTGGGGACATCTCGGGTTTGGGGACATCCCACCCGGACACAGGTACCCACAATTCCCCCCCAGGGACAACCCAGGGTTTGGGGACAATTCCTGGGGTTTTGGGACATCCCGGGGTTTGGGGACAATGGGGACAATCCCCGGGGTTTGGGGACAATTCCCTGGGTTTGGGGACATCCTGGGGGTGCCTCCCCTGCCACCACCACCGGCACTGCCGACACCCCCAGACACAAGTACTGACCCCCCCCCAGGGACAGTTCCCTAGGTTTGGGGACAATTCCTGGGGTTTGGGGACATCCTGGGCTTTGGGGACAATGGGGACAATTCCCTGGGTTGGGGACAGGACACCCCCCCGGGGACAATTCCCTGGGTTTGGGGACAATTCCTGGGTTTGGGGACATCCTGGGGTTTGGGGACAATGGGGACAAATCCCTGGGTTTGGGGACATCCCGGGGGTGGGGACAATGGGGACAATT
>NW_020911544.1:0-1173 GCF_003984885.1 Neopelma chrysocephalum | reverse complement strand
GGGGACAATTCCCAGGGGTTGGGGACAATTCCCTGGGTTTGGGGACAATTCCCTGGGATTTGGGGACATCCCGGGGGCAGGGACAATGGGGACAATTCCTGGGTTTGGGGACAATTCACGGGGCTTGGGGACATCCTGGGGTTTGGAACAATGGGGACAGTTCCCTGGGTTTGGGGACGATCCCCTGGGTTGGGGACAATTCCTGGGTTTGGAACAATGGGGACAGTTCCCTGGGTTGGGGGCGATTCCCTGGGTTTGGGACAATTCCTTGGGGTGGGGACAATCCCCGGAGTTTGGGGACATCCCGGGGTTGGGGACAATTCCTTGGGTTGGGGACAATGGGGACAATTCCCTGGGGTGAAGACAGGCCACCACCCCGGGCACAGCCCAGGGCTTGGGGACAATTCCCTGGGTTTGGGGACAATCCCCGGGGTTGGGGACAATCCCTGGGGTTGGGGATAATTCCTGGGGTTGGGGACGGGCCACCACCCCCTTGGGGACATCCTTGGGTTGGGGACAGTTCCCTGGGTTGGGGACATCCTGGGATTTGGGGACAATCCCCTGGGTTTCGGGACAATTCCTGGGGTTTGGGGACACCCCGGGGTTTGGGGACAATTTCCTGTTTTGAGGACAATCCCTTGGGTTTGGGGACAATTCCCTGGGTTGGGGACAATCCCCTGGGGTGGGGACAATTCCTGGGGTTTGGGGACATCCCGGGGGTGAGGACAGGACACTCCCCCTGGGGACAATTCACTGGGTTTGGGGACAATCCTCTGGGTTGGGGACAATCCCCAGGATTGGGGACAATTCCCTGGGTTTGGGACAATCCCTGGCTTTGGGGACAATTCCGGGGGTTTGGGGACATCCCGGCGTTGGGGACAGTTCCCGGGGGGGCCACGATCTCCTATTTTGGGGACAATTCCCTGGGTTTGGGGACAATTCCCGGGGTTTGGGATAATTCCTTGGGATGGGGACATTGTCACCATCCCTCGTCCCCAAAAGTGTCCCCCCAAGGGGGGGGGTCCCTGTCCCCAAAGGTGTCACCCAGGAGGGGCTCAGGGACATGGGGGGGACTTGGGGACATGGGGGGGAAAATTGGGGGGGGGGAAATTGGGGGCAAAATTATGGGGGAGAAATTGGGGGGTGAGAAACGGGGGGAAATTTGGGGGGGGG
>NW_020911543.1:309-406 GCF_003984885.1 Neopelma chrysocephalum | reverse complement strand
ATCTGGACAGGCTGGATCAATAAGGCCAAGTGTCAGGGCCTGCACTTGGGTCCCAACAACCCCCTGGAACGCTCCAGGCTGGGGGCAGAGGGGCTGG
>NW_020911543.1:0-299 GCF_003984885.1 Neopelma chrysocephalum | reverse complement strand
GTGCCCAGGGGGGCAAGAAGGCCAAGGGCATCCTGGCCTTTGTGGAGAAGAGTGTGGCCAGCAGGAGCAGAGAACTGATTGTCCCTCTGTGCTGGGCACTGGGGAGGCCCCACCTCGAGTGCTGTGTCCAGTTCTGGCCCCTCAGTGCAAAAAGGCCCTTGAGGGGCTGGAGCATGTCCAGAGAAGGGAACGGAGCTGGGGAAGGCTCTGGAAAACATGTCTGCTGAGGGACGGCTGAGGGAACTGGGCTTGTTGAGTCTGGAGAAGGGGAGGCTCAGGGGGGACCTCATTGCTCTCTA
>NW_020911542.1:142-970 GCF_003984885.1 Neopelma chrysocephalum | reverse complement strand
TCCCTCTGGATTCCCCCTCCTCGGATCTCCCCCGAACTCCCCTGTGGATCTCTGGATTCCCCCCGGCCTCAGATTCCCTTCCCTGGATCCCCCCCGGGTTTTTTTTTGCCCCCCGAGGTGTTTGTTTTCCTCATTCCCGGTGGAACAGCATCCAGCAGGGAATTGTCGATGGAAGCGTCAGGGAGCGGGTGGGATCCCTCTGGAATCCCACCGGGATTGCAGCAGCACCAAAAGGCCCTTGAGGCTCTTCAGCCTCGTTCCCTGGTCAGGGGAAGGGATTTATGAGGGGAAAAATCCCGTCCCCCTCCACCAAAAGGGCATCGACTTCCTTGGCGTCATCAGGATCCGCGGATTCCACCGGGATTTAACATCCCTTTAAACCGAAATCGAGGATGCAGAGGTGGGAGTTGGAAGAAAGTCACCAAAAAGGGAGTTTAGCAGTTGGATATCGGTCATTTAAAGCCCCTGGATGGAGTTTATTTGGATGTCAGAGGGCGGCATCCCAGGTCCAGCCTGGATCCTCTTCCCACCTGGATCCTCTTCCCACCTGGATCCATCCCTCCCTTCGCTTGTATCCATGTTCATGGACACAAAAGATTCCACAGGGATGAATTTTGCTTCAAATTAAGGACACGAAGATGCCACGAGGGCAGTTTTTCCTTCCCTGTTGACGGCACTTCCCTGGATTTTATCCCCTAATGGGGATTGCAGTGGGATTTATAACTAATCCTGCCTGGCCTTCCCTGAGCCTCCACGAGGCTTCTCCTGCAGAGATCCGTCGGAATTCATGGATACAACCCATGGACAGAGATCCTTTGGAATTCATGG
>NW_020911542.1:0-132 GCF_003984885.1 Neopelma chrysocephalum | reverse complement strand
CAGAGATCCTTTGGAATTCATGGATACAGCCCATGGACAGAGATCCTTTGGAATTCATGGATACAACCCGTGGACAGAGATCCTGCAGAATTCATGGATACAGCCCATGGACAGAGATCCTTTGGAATTCAT
>NW_020911541.1:596-1182 GCF_003984885.1 Neopelma chrysocephalum | reverse complement strand
CCCCCCCCCGGGAGCATCTCGTGTGTGTCCCCCCCCCCGCTGCCTTTTCTATAACCAGCCGTTGTTGTTTTAGTGACTTTTTGATAATTGTACAGGTTTTTGTGAATTTAAATTTATTTCTTTCTATATTTTTAGGACCAATCTCGTTTTTAATAAGGTTTAGAGGGGGAGGGCGGCCCCTCCGCCCTCCTCGCTGTTGCCTGTTGATGTCCCCCCCCCCTTTCCCTTCCCCAACGAGTTGTAGGACCCCCCCCCCTTGCCCCCCCCCCCCCCGCTGCTTTCGAGAATAAAAAACCCCCGTTTGATAAAACACACGGGGGTCTGGGCCCTCGGGGGGGGGGGGGGTGGGGGGGGGGGTTTGGGACCCCTAAAGGGGGGAGGAAATGGGATGGGGGGTCCTGGGTGATGGGGGGCACCTAACCAGGGGCAGGGGGGGTCTTTTGGGGACCCCTGAGCTGGGATGGGGGGTCCTGGGTGATGGGAGCCTGGGGGGGGGCACAATTCTTTGGGGGACCCCTTGCTCCCCCCACGACAGAGGCACGTTTCTTTTTTTTTCTTGCCTTTTTATTTAAAAAAAAAAAAAAAA
>NW_020911541.1:0-586 GCF_003984885.1 Neopelma chrysocephalum | reverse complement strand
CCCCCCCCCGGGAGCATCTCGTGTGTGTCCCCCCCCCCGCTGCCTTTTCTATAACCAGCCGTTGTTGTTTTAGTGACTTTTTGATAATTGTACAGGTTTTTGTGAATTTAAATTTATTTCTTTCTATATTTTTAGGACCAATCTCGTTTTTAATAAGGTTTAGAGGGGGAGGGCGGCCCCTCCGCCCTCCTCGCTGTTGCCTGTTGATGTCCCCCCCCCCTTTCCCTTCCCCAACGAGTTGTAGGACCCCCCCCCCTTGCCCCCCCCCCCCCCGCTGCTTTCGAGAATAAAAAACCCCCGTTTGATAAAACACACGGGGGTCTGGGCCCTCGGGGGGGGGGGGGGTGGGGGGGGGGGTTTGGGACCCCTAAAGGGGGGAGGAAATGGGATGGGGGGTCCTGGGTGATGGGGGGCACCTAACCAGGGGCAGGGGGGGTCTTTTGGGGACCCCTGAGCTGGGATGGGGGGTCCTGGGTGATGGGAGCCTGGGGGGGGGCACAATTCTTTGGGGGACCCCTTGCTCCCCCCACGACAGAGGCACGTTTCTTTTTTTTTCTTGCCTTTTTATTTAAAAAAAAAAAAAAAA
>NW_020911540.1:634-1258 GCF_003984885.1 Neopelma chrysocephalum | reverse complement strand
GGGTTCCCGGTGTACCGAGGGGGAGAATCACGTGTCTGGTACCGGAGAGATGGGTTAATGGGGGGGTGGGATGCGGTTAATGGGGCGGAGGGGTCTCGGTACCAGGGAAGGGGGTTCCGGTGATGAGGAGGGTTTCCGGTACCGGAGGGGTGTCTCTCGGTACCGGGAGGGGTTCCCGGTGTACCGGGGAGAGAATCAGGTGTCCCGTTTATTAATTAACCGGGAGGATGCGCTTAATGGGGGGTGGGATGCGGTTAATGGGGCGGAGGGGTCTCGGTACCGGGGAAGGGGGTTCCGGTGCTGAGGAGGGATCCCGGTACCAGGAGGGGTTCCCGGGGTACCGGGGGGAAGAATAAGGTGTCCGGTACCGGAGGGATGCGGTTGATGTGGGGGTGGGATGCGATTAATGGGGCGGGGGGATGCTCCGTATCCAAGGGGTGGGGTCTTGGTACCGGAGATGGGGGTTGAAGGGGGTTCCGGTACTGAGGAGGGTTTCCGGTACCGGAGGGGGTGTCTCGGTACTGGGGGGGGTTCCCGGTTTACCGGAGGGGGGGGAATAAGGTGTCCGGTACTGGTTGGATTCCGTTTATTGGGGGTGGGTGATGCTCCGTATCGGGGGGGGGG
>NW_020911540.1:0-624 GCF_003984885.1 Neopelma chrysocephalum | reverse complement strand
GGGTTCCCGGTGTACCGAGGGGGAGAATCACGTGTCTGGTACCGGAGAGATGGGTTAATGGGGGGGTGGGATGCGGTTAATGGGGCGGAGGGGTCTCGGTACCAGGGAAGGGGGTTCCGGTGATGAGGAGGGTTTCCGGTACCGGAGGGGTGTCTCTCGGTACCGGGAGGGGTTCCCGGTGTACCGGGGAGAGAATCAGGTGTCCCGTTTATTAATTAACCGGGAGGATGCGCTTAATGGGGGGTGGGATGCGGTTAATGGGGCGGAGGGGTCTCGGTACCGGGGAAGGGGGTTCCGGTGCTGAGGAGGGATCCCGGTACCAGGAGGGGTTCCCGGGGTACCGGGGGGAAGAATAAGGTGTCCGGTACCGGAGGGATGCGGTTGATGTGGGGGTGGGATGCGATTAATGGGGCGGGGGGATGCTCCGTATCCAAGGGGTGGGGTCTTGGTACCGGAGATGGGGGTTGAAGGGGGTTCCGGTACTGAGGAGGGTTTCCGGTACCGGAGGGGGTGTCTCGGTACTGGGGGGGGTTCCCGGTTTACCGGAGGGGGGGGAATAAGGTGTCCGGTACTGGTTGGATTCCGTTTATTGGGGGTGGGTGATGCTCCGTATCGGGGGGGGGG
>NW_020911539.1:619-1228 GCF_003984885.1 Neopelma chrysocephalum | reverse complement strand
CCTCCCAGTCCCTCCCAGTGCCCTCCCAGTCCATCCCAGTCCCTCCCCGTTCATCCCCCTGCCCTCCCAGTGCCTGACCAGTGCTCCCAGTAAGCCCTCCCAGTGTGTTTCAGTGCCACCCTAGTCCCTCCCAGCCAATCCCAGTGCCCTCCCAGTGACTCCCAGTCCATCCCAGTCCTTCCCAGTGACTCCCAGTCCCCTCCCAGTCCCCTCCCAGACCCCGATCTCTCACTCCTGCCCCTCGCTTATATAGCGTGTTTAATTAGCATCTCATTTGCATGTCATTGTGACGTCATAGTCGGGCGGTTGGGTCGAAGCTCCATCCCTTCCATAGGCCCCGCCCCCCTCAGTGACGTCACGTGACGGCGCTTCCAAACTGCGCTTGATTGGTGGAGGGAGGGGTGTGACGTCACAGCACGATGATGTCACTTGGGAGGGGCGGGGCTGGTCCCAGTGCTCCCAGTGCCCCCTCCCAGTGTGTCCTGCTGCCATTCCAGTCCCTCCCAGTCCATCCCAGTGCCCTCCCAGTCCTTCCCACTTCATCCCACTGCCCTCCCACTCCCTCCCAGTCCCTCCCAGTCCGATTCAACCCCCTCGCAGTCCCTCCCC
>NW_020911539.1:0-609 GCF_003984885.1 Neopelma chrysocephalum | reverse complement strand
CCTCCCAGTCCCTCCCAGTGCCCTCCCAGTCCATCCCAGTCCCTCCCCGTTCATCCCCCTGCCCTCCCAGTGCCTGACCAGTGCTCCCAGTAAGCCCTCCCAGTGTGTTTCAGTGCCACCCTAGTCCCTCCCAGCCAATCCCAGTGCCCTCCCAGTGACTCCCAGTCCATCCCAGTCCTTCCCAGTGACTCCCAGTCCCCTCCCAGTCCCCTCCCAGACCCCGATCTCTCACTCCTGCCCCTCGCTTATATAGCGTGTTTAATTAGCATCTCATTTGCATGTCATTGTGACGTCATAGTCGGGCGGTTGGGTCGAAGCTCCATCCCTTCCATAGGCCCCGCCCCCCTCAGTGACGTCACGTGACGGCGCTTCCAAACTGCGCTTGATTGGTGGAGGGAGGGGTGTGACGTCACAGCACGATGATGTCACTTGGGAGGGGCGGGGCTGGTCCCAGTGCTCCCAGTGCCCCCTCCCAGTGTGTCCTGCTGCCATTCCAGTCCCTCCCAGTCCATCCCAGTGCCCTCCCAGTCCTTCCCACTTCATCCCACTGCCCTCCCACTCCCTCCCAGTCCCTCCCAGTCCGATTCAACCCCCTCGCAGTCCCTCCCC
>NW_020911538.1:561-1022 GCF_003984885.1 Neopelma chrysocephalum | reverse complement strand
CACCCAGTAACTCCCCAGTTCTCTGCCAGTGTCCCCCAGTGTGCCCCAGTTCACCTGTAATCCCTCCCAGTGCCCTCCCAGTGTCCCTCTGTAACACCCCAGTCCCTCCCAGTGCCCCCTTGTTCTCCCCAGTGTGTCCCAGTATCCCCCAATAATCACCCAGTGCCCCGCAAAGCCCCCCGACTGTCCCCAGTGTGTCCCCAGATGCCCTTGGCCTTTCTGTGACCGTGAGGGAGGGGGCATTTTTGTGGTCAGAGGGGGCTCCTGGAGTGAGATGGAGGGTTGAGGACATCAGGGATGGGGTTTGGGAACAGTGGGGAGGGGTTTGTGGCCAGTGGAATTGGGGATGCCAAAGGGGGGAGAGGAGGGGCTGCACCAAGAGCAGGTCAGTCCTGAGACCCCCTTTGGTGTCCCCAAGACCCTCTTGGTGTTCCCAGTTCCCCCCTTGACACCCTGAGACC
>NW_020911538.1:0-461 GCF_003984885.1 Neopelma chrysocephalum | reverse complement strand
CACCCAGTAACTCCCCAGTTCTCTGCCAGTGTCCCCCAGTGTGCCCCAGTTCACCTGTAATCCCTCCCAGTGCCCTCCCAGTGTCCCTCTGTAACACCCCAGTCCCTCCCAGTGCCCCCTTGTTCTCCCCAGTGTGTCCCAGTATCCCCCAATAATCACCCAGTGCCCCGCAAAGCCCCCCGACTGTCCCCAGTGTGTCCCCAGATGCCCTTGGCCTTTCTGTGACCGTGAGGGAGGGGGCATTTTTGTGGTCAGAGGGGGCTCCTGGAGTGAGATGGAGGGTTGAGGACATCAGGGATGGGGTTTGGGAACAGTGGGGAGGGGTTTGTGGCCAGTGGAATTGGGGATGCCAAAGGGGGGAGAGGAGGGGCTGCACCAAGAGCAGGTCAGTCCTGAGACCCCCTTTGGTGTCCCCAAGACCCTCTTGGTGTTCCCAGTTCCCCCCTTGACACCCTGAGACC
>NW_020911537.1:458-1598 GCF_003984885.1 Neopelma chrysocephalum | reverse complement strand
CTGGCACACAGCTGAAGGAAATCATGATGTTCCTTCTCTCACCTGGGAACAGACACTTCTTTCAGCACTGTCATTTCTCCAAACAGACACAGAGTTAAGTCCAAGAATCCCCTTTTCATGTCCCATCATTAGACAGGAAACCCAGACAGTGCCCAGGAGGGATTTCCTTCACCTGCCCTGAGGGAAGGGACTCAGCTGAGTCAACAGAGGTGTCTCCTTGTGGCTCTGCAGACCTGGGGCCACAAGGACACTCAGCTCCCTGCACAACCCCCCTGGGCTGGGATTCCTCCTGCCCCACTTCAGTGGGCCCAAAACAGGCCCCTGCAGGTGACTCCTTGTCCCAGCTGCCATGGGAATGAAGGAAGACCAAAGCCAGGAGTGACCTGCTGGGACACAAAGCCCTGGTTCCTTCTGAGGGGCCAGAGGTGACCGAGATTCCTGCTGGGAACTGCAGGCTCCAATGGAGCAGTTCCTAAGGACAGGGCAGCAGCTGTGGGATTTTCTTGGAGGCTGCTGGGACATTGCTTTGGCCAACTTAAATGGCAGGAGGCGCCCACATGTAGGACAGGGGAACCTGTCACTGTTCCTTCTGTCCAGGGCAGCCCATAGAGGTGACCAAATGGAGTCAGGTGGCCCAGGGAGGGAGGTCTCTCTCCTGTTCTTTATCAGGGTATTTTCTACATGTCCTCAGAGTACAATGGCAGTTGTCTCCTGGACATCCCTTCGCTGCTGAACCTCATTCAGGGCAGCTGAGCCTGGATTGAACAGCCAAAGAGGGGCCTGTAGTGCCAGGGGAGGTGCCAGGGCTCTGCAGCACAAGTGCAGCAGCTGCCATGGACAGCACAGGGCCTGTGCAGGAAGCCCGTCCCCATTCCCAGCAGTTGTGGGACAGGCACCACCCAGGGCTTCTCAGACCCATTGGGTGCCTTTGGGGCAGGGAGTGAATCCCAGCCCTGCAGGGACACAAAGGCTGTCCCTTCTCTGCCCAGCCAAGGCCGGGCCAGGCACGAGTCCAAAGCACATCAGCCCAGGCTGTCCACCCTTGTTTCCTCCCTCTGCTGGCTCTGCTCTCCCCCAGCATTTCAGCAGCATGTGCTGATCTCCTCAGGGATCAGGCCTGTGATTTTCCCCCTGGGCCTG
>NW_020911537.1:0-358 GCF_003984885.1 Neopelma chrysocephalum | reverse complement strand
GCACAGGCAGGAGGAGCTGCAGCCCCAAGTCTCTCTTCATTCCACTTGCAGGCAAGAACAGCCCAGGCCTGCTGAGACAGTTCCCAGGTTGCAGAGCTGTGATGGGTTGGGAGAGAAGGTCAAGGAGACAGAGGAGAGAAAGAGCAGGAGAGAGGTGTCCTCAGTGGGAAGGAGCTTCTTGGACCTGTGGAGCTGCTCTAGGGGATGAGCAAATTGGGTGAACTTTTGTGGGTGAGGGTCAGAGGAGAGACTGGTTTGGGTGACCTTGTGGTGTGAGACAAAGAGCCCATTCAAGTTGGCTTTGATAACCGTGGAATTCACTGGAAAGGCACCAGGACAGGATGCAAAGAGTCCCAGA
>NW_020911536.1:1522-3034 GCF_003984885.1 Neopelma chrysocephalum | reverse complement strand
GCAGCAGCGGATGATCAAGAACTGGGAGTCGGTGTGCCAGTCGTGCCATTCTCCCTGTGCTCCCTGTACCTGCTCCTATCACTCCTTGTACCCCACATTTCTTTCTGTGCCCCCTTTATCCCCATTTTTACCCCATTTTCACCCCATTTTCTCCCCCCGTGCCCCCCATGTGCGGGCTCTGCGCCGTCAGCAGCGGATGATCAAGAACCGGGAATCTGTGTGCCAGTCCCTGTGCCCCCTTTATCCCCATTTCTCACCCCGTTTTTTCCCCCCTGTGCCCCCTTTATCATCTCAGTGCCCATTTATCCCCATTTTTCACTTATTTCTCACCCTTTTGTGCCCCCCTGTGCCCCCCAGGTGTGGAGTCTGCACCGTCAGCAGCGGATGATCAAGAACCATGAATCCGCGTGCCAGTCCCTGTGCCCCGTTTTCACCCATTTTTCACCCCATTTCTCACTCCTTTGTGCCCCCTGTGCCCCCTTTATCATCTCAGTGCCTTCTTTATCCCCATTTCTCACCCATTTTTCCCCCCCCAGGCTCGTGCCCTGCGCCGTCAGCAGCGGATGATCAAGAACCGGGAATCCGCGTGCCAGTCTCTGTGCCCCCATTGCCCATTTTTCACCCATTTCTCACCCATTTTTCCCCCCAGGCTCGTGCCCTGCACCGCCAGCAGGGGATGATCAAGAACCGTGAATCCACGTGCCAGTCCCTGTATCTCCTTTATCCCCATTTATGCCCCCTTGTGCCCCCCAGGCTCGGGCCCTGCGCCGTCAGCAGCGGATGATCAAGAACCGGGAATCCGCGTGCCAGTCCCTGTGCCCTTTTTATCCCTTCCCGTTACTCCTTGTGCCCTCATTCCCCCATTTCTCATCTCATTTCTCACTCCTTTGTGCCCCCCTGTGCCCCCCATTCTCTTCTGTGCCCCCTTTATCCCCATTTTTCACTCCCCTGTGCCCCCCAGGCGCGGGCTCTGTGTCAGCAGCAGCGGATGATCAAGAACCGTGGATTCGTGTGCCAGTCCTGCTACGCTCCCTGTGCCCCTTTTATCCTCTGCTCTTACTCCCCGTGCCCCCCATTCTTCTCTAAGTTCTTCTGTGCCCCCATTGCCCCATTTCTCACCCCTTTGTGCCCCCCGTGCCCCCCAGGCGCGGACTCTGCACCGTCAGCAGCGGCTGCTCCAGAACCAGGAATCCGTGTGCCAGTCCCTGTTCCCCTTTTCACCCATTTTTCACTCCCCTGTGCCCCCCATTTTCTTCTGTGCTCCCTTTATCCCCATTTTTAACCCCCTGTGCCCCCCAGGCTCGTGCCCTGCGGCGCCAGCAGCGGATGATCAAGAACCGTGAGTCCGCGTGCCAGTCCCGGCGCCGTCGCAAGGAGTACGTGGCGGGGCTGGAGCAGCGGCTGCGTCAGGCCCTGGCCGACAACGAGGGGCTGCGGCGCGAGAACGGGGCCCTCAGGAGCCGCCTCGACGCCCTCCTGGCACGGGTGGGCACCGGTGGGGCACCGGGGGGG
>NW_020911536.1:0-1512 GCF_003984885.1 Neopelma chrysocephalum | reverse complement strand
GCAGCAGCGGATGATCAAGAACTGGGAGTCGGTGTGCCAGTCGTGCCATTCTCCCTGTGCTCCCTGTACCTGCTCCTATCACTCCTTGTACCCCACATTTCTTTCTGTGCCCCCTTTATCCCCATTTTTACCCCATTTTCACCCCATTTTCTCCCCCCGTGCCCCCCATGTGCGGGCTCTGCGCCGTCAGCAGCGGATGATCAAGAACCGGGAATCTGTGTGCCAGTCCCTGTGCCCCCTTTATCCCCATTTCTCACCCCGTTTTTTCCCCCCTGTGCCCCCTTTATCATCTCAGTGCCCATTTATCCCCATTTTTCACTTATTTCTCACCCTTTTGTGCCCCCCTGTGCCCCCCAGGTGTGGAGTCTGCACCGTCAGCAGCGGATGATCAAGAACCATGAATCCGCGTGCCAGTCCCTGTGCCCCGTTTTCACCCATTTTTCACCCCATTTCTCACTCCTTTGTGCCCCCTGTGCCCCCTTTATCATCTCAGTGCCTTCTTTATCCCCATTTCTCACCCATTTTTCCCCCCCCAGGCTCGTGCCCTGCGCCGTCAGCAGCGGATGATCAAGAACCGGGAATCCGCGTGCCAGTCTCTGTGCCCCCATTGCCCATTTTTCACCCATTTCTCACCCATTTTTCCCCCCAGGCTCGTGCCCTGCACCGCCAGCAGGGGATGATCAAGAACCGTGAATCCACGTGCCAGTCCCTGTATCTCCTTTATCCCCATTTATGCCCCCTTGTGCCCCCCAGGCTCGGGCCCTGCGCCGTCAGCAGCGGATGATCAAGAACCGGGAATCCGCGTGCCAGTCCCTGTGCCCTTTTTATCCCTTCCCGTTACTCCTTGTGCCCTCATTCCCCCATTTCTCATCTCATTTCTCACTCCTTTGTGCCCCCCTGTGCCCCCCATTCTCTTCTGTGCCCCCTTTATCCCCATTTTTCACTCCCCTGTGCCCCCCAGGCGCGGGCTCTGTGTCAGCAGCAGCGGATGATCAAGAACCGTGGATTCGTGTGCCAGTCCTGCTACGCTCCCTGTGCCCCTTTTATCCTCTGCTCTTACTCCCCGTGCCCCCCATTCTTCTCTAAGTTCTTCTGTGCCCCCATTGCCCCATTTCTCACCCCTTTGTGCCCCCCGTGCCCCCCAGGCGCGGACTCTGCACCGTCAGCAGCGGCTGCTCCAGAACCAGGAATCCGTGTGCCAGTCCCTGTTCCCCTTTTCACCCATTTTTCACTCCCCTGTGCCCCCCATTTTCTTCTGTGCTCCCTTTATCCCCATTTTTAACCCCCTGTGCCCCCCAGGCTCGTGCCCTGCGGCGCCAGCAGCGGATGATCAAGAACCGTGAGTCCGCGTGCCAGTCCCGGCGCCGTCGCAAGGAGTACGTGGCGGGGCTGGAGCAGCGGCTGCGTCAGGCCCTGGCCGACAACGAGGGGCTGCGGCGCGAGAACGGGGCCCTCAGGAGCCGCCTCGACGCCCTCCTGGCACGGGTGGGCACCGGTGGGGCACCGGGGGGG
>NW_020911535.1:561-1022 GCF_003984885.1 Neopelma chrysocephalum | reverse complement strand
TTTAATTTTGGGGTCCCTTTTACTCCCCCTTGAATTTTGGGGTCCCTCTGACCACCCATTTAATTTTTAGGGTCCCTCTGACCCTCCCTTTTAATTTTGGGGTCCCTTTTACTCCCCTTTTAATTTTGGTGTCCGTTTTTACTCCCCCTTTTAATTTTTAGGGTTCCTCTGACCCCTCCCTTTAATTTTGGGGATCCCCCCCATAATTCTTATCCCCTCCCTGACCCCCCCTTTAATTTTGGGGTCCCTTTTTACCCCCCTTTTAATTTTGGGGTCCCTTTTACCCCCCCTTTAATTTTGGGGATCCCCCCCATAATTCCTATCCCCTCCCTGACCCCCCCCTTTTAATTTTGGGGTCCCTTTTATTCCCCTTTTTAATTTTGGGGTCCTTTTTACTCCCCCTTTAATTTTAGGGTCCCTTTTACTCCCCCTTTAATTTTGGGGTCTCTCAACCCCCCCCC
>NW_020911535.1:0-461 GCF_003984885.1 Neopelma chrysocephalum | reverse complement strand
TTTAATTTTGGGGTCCCTTTTACTCCCCCTTGAATTTTGGGGTCCCTCTGACCACCCATTTAATTTTTAGGGTCCCTCTGACCCTCCCTTTTAATTTTGGGGTCCCTTTTACTCCCCTTTTAATTTTGGTGTCCGTTTTTACTCCCCCTTTTAATTTTTAGGGTTCCTCTGACCCCTCCCTTTAATTTTGGGGATCCCCCCCATAATTCTTATCCCCTCCCTGACCCCCCCTTTAATTTTGGGGTCCCTTTTTACCCCCCTTTTAATTTTGGGGTCCCTTTTACCCCCCCTTTAATTTTGGGGATCCCCCCCATAATTCCTATCCCCTCCCTGACCCCCCCCTTTTAATTTTGGGGTCCCTTTTATTCCCCTTTTTAATTTTGGGGTCCTTTTTACTCCCCCTTTAATTTTAGGGTCCCTTTTACTCCCCCTTTAATTTTGGGGTCTCTCAACCCCCCCCC
>NW_020911534.1:566-1122 GCF_003984885.1 Neopelma chrysocephalum | reverse complement strand
GCGGCACCTGCTGCTGCCCAACGGCCAGGACAGGTGAGAGACCCCCCAAAAACACACACCTGGGACCCCCCCAGACCCCACTGACCCCCTCTGAGCCCCCCCAAATCACCCTGACCCCCCTGAGCCCCCTGGGGGGGAACGGCACCTGCTGCTGCCCAACGGCCAGGACAGGTGAGAGACCCCCCCCAAAAATACACACCTGGGACCCCCCAAAATCACCCTGACCCCCCCTGTGTCCCCCCCCCAGCCTGTCCCCCCGGCCGCCCCCATCGCCCTCCAGCCACTCCCACCTGGGGTGAAATGGGGGGGTCTGGGGGTCTATGAGGTGATCTGGGGGTCTATGGAGGGGTCTGTGGGTCTATGGGGTGGTCTGGGGGTCTGTGGGGGAGACTGGGGGGCACAAGGCGGTCTGGGGGTCTGTGTGGGGGTCTGGGGGAGTCTGGGGGGCACAGGGGGGGCACGGGGGACTCTGGGGGTCTGGGGGTCTATGGGAGGGGTCTGGGGGTCTCTGGGGACTCTGGGGGTCCATGGGGTGATCTGAGGGGGCACAGGGGGG
>NW_020911534.1:0-556 GCF_003984885.1 Neopelma chrysocephalum | reverse complement strand
GCGGCACCTGCTGCTGCCCAACGGCCAGGACAGGTGAGAGACCCCCCAAAAACACACACCTGGGACCCCCCCAGACCCCACTGACCCCCTCTGAGCCCCCCCAAATCACCCTGACCCCCCTGAGCCCCCTGGGGGGGAACGGCACCTGCTGCTGCCCAACGGCCAGGACAGGTGAGAGACCCCCCCCAAAAATACACACCTGGGACCCCCCAAAATCACCCTGACCCCCCCTGTGTCCCCCCCCCAGCCTGTCCCCCCGGCCGCCCCCATCGCCCTCCAGCCACTCCCACCTGGGGTGAAATGGGGGGGTCTGGGGGTCTATGAGGTGATCTGGGGGTCTATGGAGGGGTCTGTGGGTCTATGGGGTGGTCTGGGGGTCTGTGGGGGAGACTGGGGGGCACAAGGCGGTCTGGGGGTCTGTGTGGGGGTCTGGGGGAGTCTGGGGGGCACAGGGGGGGCACGGGGGACTCTGGGGGTCTGGGGGTCTATGGGAGGGGTCTGGGGGTCTCTGGGGACTCTGGGGGTCCATGGGGTGATCTGAGGGGGCACAGGGGGG
>NW_020911533.1:587-1164 GCF_003984885.1 Neopelma chrysocephalum | reverse complement strand
TCGTGGGTGGGACCCCCGGGGAGGGGGGACCTCTGGGTGGGACCTCTGAGGGGTGGGGGGACACAGAGTATGGGAGGGAGAGTCTTGGGTGGGACCCATGGGGACTGGGGAACACCCCTGGGTGGCATCCACGGGTTGGGGACACCCATGGGTGGGACCCTTGAGGTCTTGGGGGACCCCTATGGGGCACCCAGGGGGGCTGGGGTTGTAAATGGGGGTTGGGGACCCCTGGGGGGCACCCAGGGGAGTTAGGGGGGATGGGGGGGCTGGTGACACTGTGTGACAGTGTGTGACACTGTGTCCCCCTCTCTGCCCTCTCCTGCCCTTCCCTGGTGTCCCTTGTCCCCTCCTGTCCCCTGTCCCCTCCTGTCCCCTGTCCTTTCCCTCATCCTCTTCTGTCCCTGTCACTTATCCCTGTCCTTGTCCCTCTCCCCTGTTCCTGTCCCCTGTCCCCATCCCCTTTCTCCTCTCCCTGTCCCCTGTCCCTGTCCCTGTCCCCTTTCCCTTGTCCCCTTGTCTCTGTCCCCTTTCCTTTGTCCCCAATGTCCCTGCCCCTGTCCCTGTCCCTGTCCCTTGT
>NW_020911533.1:0-577 GCF_003984885.1 Neopelma chrysocephalum | reverse complement strand
TCGTGGGTGGGACCCCCGGGGAGGGGGGACCTCTGGGTGGGACCTCTGAGGGGTGGGGGGACACAGAGTATGGGAGGGAGAGTCTTGGGTGGGACCCATGGGGACTGGGGAACACCCCTGGGTGGCATCCACGGGTTGGGGACACCCATGGGTGGGACCCTTGAGGTCTTGGGGGACCCCTATGGGGCACCCAGGGGGGCTGGGGTTGTAAATGGGGGTTGGGGACCCCTGGGGGGCACCCAGGGGAGTTAGGGGGGATGGGGGGGCTGGTGACACTGTGTGACAGTGTGTGACACTGTGTCCCCCTCTCTGCCCTCTCCTGCCCTTCCCTGGTGTCCCTTGTCCCCTCCTGTCCCCTGTCCCCTCCTGTCCCCTGTCCTTTCCCTCATCCTCTTCTGTCCCTGTCACTTATCCCTGTCCTTGTCCCTCTCCCCTGTTCCTGTCCCCTGTCCCCATCCCCTTTCTCCTCTCCCTGTCCCCTGTCCCTGTCCCTGTCCCCTTTCCCTTGTCCCCTTGTCTCTGTCCCCTTTCCTTTGTCCCCAATGTCCCTGCCCCTGTCCCTGTCCCTGTCCCTTGT
>NW_020911532.1:340-670 GCF_003984885.1 Neopelma chrysocephalum | reverse complement strand
CGTGTCCGTGGTGGTGACAATGACCTCGTTCTCCATGCCATCGACCACGGTGGCACTCAGCGTGTCCGTGGTGGGGACAATGTAGTCACTGACCGTGTCGGGCACCACAGTGGCACTCAGCGTGTCCGTGGCGGTGACAATGACGTCGTTGTCCGTACCAGGGGCCACGGTGGTGACCCTGCTGCTGTTCCTCAAGGCCCTGGTGTTTCTCTTCGTGGTGGGGACAACGACATCGTTCTCCATGCCATGGACCACGGTGGCACTCGTGGTGTCCGTGAGGGTAATGTAGTCACTGACCGTGTCAGGGACCACGGTGGCACTCAGCGTGTC
>NW_020911532.1:0-330 GCF_003984885.1 Neopelma chrysocephalum | reverse complement strand
CGTGTCCGTGGTGGTGACAATGACCTCGTTCTCCATGCCATCGACCACGGTGGCACTCAGCGTGTCCGTGGTGGGGACAATGTAGTCACTGACCGTGTCGGGCACCACAGTGGCACTCAGCGTGTCCGTGGCGGTGACAATGACGTCGTTGTCCGTACCAGGGGCCACGGTGGTGACCCTGCTGCTGTTCCTCAAGGCCCTGGTGTTTCTCTTCGTGGTGGGGACAACGACATCGTTCTCCATGCCATGGACCACGGTGGCACTCGTGGTGTCCGTGAGGGTAATGTAGTCACTGACCGTGTCAGGGACCACGGTGGCACTCAGCGTGTC
>NW_020911531.1:698-1386 GCF_003984885.1 Neopelma chrysocephalum | reverse complement strand
GTTTGGAGGGACATGGGGGGGGGTAAAAAGGGGGTTTGGGGGGGAATGGGGTGGATTTGGGGGCATTTAGGGGGGACCGGGGGGGATTTGGGGGGTCCCAGAAGGGTCCGGGGGGGGGTTAGGGGGGATTTGGGGGGGTAAAAAGGGGCTTTGCGGGGAATCGGGGGGATTTTGGGGGGTCCTTGGGAGTTAAAACAGGGTTAAAACCCCCCAAATATGGGATCTTTGGGGCAAAGCCCCCCACATTTGGGATCTGTGGGACAGAGACCCACCAAAACGTCCCAGTTTTAGGATCTCTGGGGCTGGGACCCCCAAAATCTCTCCAAGACTCCCCCAGAGACCCCCCAAACCCCTCCAATTTTGGGATCTCTGGGGCAAAAACCCCCTAACCCCCCCCCAATTTTGGGATCTTTGGGGCAAAGACCCCACCAAACCCCCAAATTTGGGCTCTATGGGGCAGAGCCCTCCGCAAATTTGGAGTCTCCCCCCCCAGGTCAGAGCCGGCGCCGCCCCCCCCCCCCGGATTGGGGCCCCTCCCCTACCCAGGCCCAAAACCAGGTAACCGAGACCCCCCGCCGGGGTGGGGGAGTGGGGCGGGACCCCCCCAAATCCCACCAAATTCTCCCCCCAAAAAAACCAAAATCCCCCAAATCCACTTATGGGGCAGCCCCACATTTCAGGGACCCCC
>NW_020911531.1:0-688 GCF_003984885.1 Neopelma chrysocephalum | reverse complement strand
GTTTGGAGGGACATGGGGGGGGGTAAAAAGGGGGTTTGGGGGGGAATGGGGTGGATTTGGGGGCATTTAGGGGGGACCGGGGGGGATTTGGGGGGTCCCAGAAGGGTCCGGGGGGGGGTTAGGGGGGATTTGGGGGGGTAAAAAGGGGCTTTGCGGGGAATCGGGGGGATTTTGGGGGGTCCTTGGGAGTTAAAACAGGGTTAAAACCCCCCAAATATGGGATCTTTGGGGCAAAGCCCCCCACATTTGGGATCTGTGGGACAGAGACCCACCAAAACGTCCCAGTTTTAGGATCTCTGGGGCTGGGACCCCCAAAATCTCTCCAAGACTCCCCCAGAGACCCCCCAAACCCCTCCAATTTTGGGATCTCTGGGGCAAAAACCCCCTAACCCCCCCCCAATTTTGGGATCTTTGGGGCAAAGACCCCACCAAACCCCCAAATTTGGGCTCTATGGGGCAGAGCCCTCCGCAAATTTGGAGTCTCCCCCCCCAGGTCAGAGCCGGCGCCGCCCCCCCCCCCCGGATTGGGGCCCCTCCCCTACCCAGGCCCAAAACCAGGTAACCGAGACCCCCCGCCGGGGTGGGGGAGTGGGGCGGGACCCCCCCAAATCCCACCAAATTCTCCCCCCAAAAAAACCAAAATCCCCCAAATCCACTTATGGGGCAGCCCCACATTTCAGGGACCCCC
>NW_020911530.1:457-904 GCF_003984885.1 Neopelma chrysocephalum | reverse complement strand
CCCATCCCATCCCATCCCATCTTTATCCCCATCCCATCCACCCCACCCAACCCCTTCCCACATCCCACATCCCCGATCCCGGCTCCCGTTTCCCGGTGGGACTGACGACGAGCTGGCAGTGGAAAGTCTCCTGGTCGATGGGGGCGAAGGCGGCGAGGGTTTGCAGGAATTTGAGGACACACTCCTCCTCCCGCAGCAGCGCGTACTGCTGGAATGTCTGCTGCAGCAGCTTCCGAAGCTGACGGGGCTAAAGGGAACACGGGAGCAGGGAAAGATCGGGATCGGGGAGAGCGTCGGGATCGGGGAGAGCGTCGGGATCAGGGAGAGCGTCAGGATCAGGGGGTGCGAAGAGATCAGGGAATGGAGAAGGATCAGGGAGAGCATCGGGATCGGGGAAAGTGTCGGGATGAGGGAATGGATTGGGATTAGGGAGAACATCGGGATCAG
>NW_020911530.1:0-447 GCF_003984885.1 Neopelma chrysocephalum | reverse complement strand
CCCATCCCATCCCATCCCATCTTTATCCCCATCCCATCCACCCCACCCAACCCCTTCCCACATCCCACATCCCCGATCCCGGCTCCCGTTTCCCGGTGGGACTGACGACGAGCTGGCAGTGGAAAGTCTCCTGGTCGATGGGGGCGAAGGCGGCGAGGGTTTGCAGGAATTTGAGGACACACTCCTCCTCCCGCAGCAGCGCGTACTGCTGGAATGTCTGCTGCAGCAGCTTCCGAAGCTGACGGGGCTAAAGGGAACACGGGAGCAGGGAAAGATCGGGATCGGGGAGAGCGTCGGGATCGGGGAGAGCGTCGGGATCAGGGAGAGCGTCAGGATCAGGGGGTGCGAAGAGATCAGGGAATGGAGAAGGATCAGGGAGAGCATCGGGATCGGGGAAAGTGTCGGGATGAGGGAATGGATTGGGATTAGGGAGAACATCGGGATCAG
>NW_020911529.1:298-608 GCF_003984885.1 Neopelma chrysocephalum | reverse complement strand
CGGTACCGTCTCAATGAGTTTCCTGTTGTGGATAAGCTGCCGCTTGTCCTCGGTCTCGTTGGAGGCCACCCATGTCTTGATCTGGTCCCGCACCCTCTAGGGGGCACAGGGGGGGTCAGGGGGACCCCTGGACCCCCAGGGACCCCCCAGAGACCCACAGATCCCACAGAGACCCACCAGAGACCCCCAGGGACGCCCAGAGACACCCACAGACCCCACTGAGACCCACAGAGACACCCACAGAGCCCACAGAGACCCACAGGGACCCACAGGCCCCACAGACCCCCCAGAGAGACCCACAGGACCCACA
>NW_020911529.1:0-198 GCF_003984885.1 Neopelma chrysocephalum | reverse complement strand
TAGAAGTGTCCCTGGCTTTTGGGGGTCCCAGTGTCCATCCCAGTGTATTTTTGGGGGTCCCAGTGTATTTTTGGGGGGTCCCAGTGTGTTTTTGGGGGGTCCCAGTGCCCGTCCCAGAGCGTTTTGGGGGTGTCAGGTTTGGGGGAGCCCTCGGTACCGTCTCAATGAGTTTCCTGTTGTGGATAAGCTGCCGCTTGT
>NW_020911528.1:677-1344 GCF_003984885.1 Neopelma chrysocephalum | reverse complement strand
TTTTTCCCATTAAAATCCCATTTTTTCCCATTAAAATCCAATTTTTTCCCATTAAAATCCCAAATTTTTCCCCAAAAATTCCCAATTTTTTCCCATTAAAATCCCATTTTTTTCCCATTAAAATCCCAATTTTTTTCCATTAAAACCCCATTTTTTTCCCTAAAAAATCCAATTTTTTTCCCATTAAAATCCCAATTTTTTTCCCATTAAAATCCCAAATTTTTCCCCAAAAATTCCCAATATTTTCTCCATTAAAATCCAATTTTTTCCCATTAAAATCCCATTTTTTTCCCATGAAAAAAATCCCATTTTTTTCCCCTAAAACTCCCATTTTTCCCATTAAAATCCCAATTTTTCCCATTAAAATCTCATTTTTTCCCATTAAAAAATCCCATTTTTTTCCCATTAAAATCCCAATTTTTTTTCCCAAAAAATCCCAATTTTTCCCATAAAATTCCCATTTTTTCCCTAAAAAATCCCAATTTTTCCCCCCAAAATCCCATTTTTTCCATGAAAAAATTCCCTTTTTTTCCCATTAAAATCCCAGTTTTTTCCCATTAAAATCATCCCATTTTTTCCCATTAAAATACAATTTTTGCCCATTAAAATCCAATTTTTCCCATTAAAATCCCATTTTTTTCCCTAAAAAATCCCAATTTTTTCCCCC
>NW_020911528.1:0-667 GCF_003984885.1 Neopelma chrysocephalum | reverse complement strand
TTTTTCCCATTAAAATCCCATTTTTTCCCATTAAAATCCAATTTTTTCCCATTAAAATCCCAAATTTTTCCCCAAAAATTCCCAATTTTTTCCCATTAAAATCCCATTTTTTTCCCATTAAAATCCCAATTTTTTTCCATTAAAACCCCATTTTTTTCCCTAAAAAATCCAATTTTTTTCCCATTAAAATCCCAATTTTTTTCCCATTAAAATCCCAAATTTTTCCCCAAAAATTCCCAATATTTTCTCCATTAAAATCCAATTTTTTCCCATTAAAATCCCATTTTTTTCCCATGAAAAAAATCCCATTTTTTTCCCCTAAAACTCCCATTTTTCCCATTAAAATCCCAATTTTTCCCATTAAAATCTCATTTTTTCCCATTAAAAAATCCCATTTTTTTCCCATTAAAATCCCAATTTTTTTTCCCAAAAAATCCCAATTTTTCCCATAAAATTCCCATTTTTTCCCTAAAAAATCCCAATTTTTCCCCCCAAAATCCCATTTTTTCCATGAAAAAATTCCCTTTTTTTCCCATTAAAATCCCAGTTTTTTCCCATTAAAATCATCCCATTTTTTCCCATTAAAATACAATTTTTGCCCATTAAAATCCAATTTTTCCCATTAAAATCCCATTTTTTTCCCTAAAAAATCCCAATTTTTTCCCCC
>NW_020911527.1:410-810 GCF_003984885.1 Neopelma chrysocephalum | reverse complement strand
TTTTTCTTTTCTCTTTTCTTTTCTTATCTTTTCTTTTCTGGTATTTTATTTCATTTTCTTTTATTTTATTTCATTTTATTTTTTTTATATTTGTTTTTTTATTCTCTTTTTTTCTTTTCTTTTTTTTTCTTTTCTGTTATTTTATTTTTTTTATTTCTTTTCTCCTTTCTTTTTTCTTTTTCCTTTTTCTCTTTTCTTTCTTTTCTTTTCTTTTTTCTTTTCTTTTCTGTTATTTTATTTTTTTTATTTCTTTTCCCTTTCCTTTTCTTCTCTTTTCTTCTCTTTTCTTTTCTCTTCTCTTTTCTTTTCTGTTATTTTATTTTATTTCATTTTTTTTGTTCTTTTCTTTTTTCTTTTCTTTTCTTTTCTTTTCTTTTCTGTTATTTTATTTCATTTTTTT
>NW_020911527.1:0-400 GCF_003984885.1 Neopelma chrysocephalum | reverse complement strand
TTTTTCTTTTCTCTTTTCTTTTCTTATCTTTTCTTTTCTGGTATTTTATTTCATTTTCTTTTATTTTATTTCATTTTATTTTTTTTATATTTGTTTTTTTATTCTCTTTTTTTCTTTTCTTTTTTTTTCTTTTCTGTTATTTTATTTTTTTTATTTCTTTTCTCCTTTCTTTTTTCTTTTTCCTTTTTCTCTTTTCTTTCTTTTCTTTTCTTTTTTCTTTTCTTTTCTGTTATTTTATTTTTTTTATTTCTTTTCCCTTTCCTTTTCTTCTCTTTTCTTCTCTTTTCTTTTCTCTTCTCTTTTCTTTTCTGTTATTTTATTTTATTTCATTTTTTTTGTTCTTTTCTTTTTTCTTTTCTTTTCTTTTCTTTTCTTTTCTGTTATTTTATTTCATTTTTTT
>NW_020911526.1:597-1184 GCF_003984885.1 Neopelma chrysocephalum | reverse complement strand
TGACCATATCATCAGCCCCAGCCCCTCGTTACCACCTCATCAGCCCCGCCCCCTCATCACCACCTCATCACCCCACCCCCTCATAACCACCTCGTCACCCCCACCCCCTCGTTACCACCTCATCAGCCCCGCAGCTAAGAGTCACAGCTGACAGTGACGGGTTAGGGTCACACATTACGGTCAAGGGTTACGCTTAGGGCTCACAGCTACGGATTACACTTAGAGATTACGGTCACGGGCACAGGTTAGGAACACAGCTTAAGGTCACAAGTCACAGCTTAGGGTTAGGCTTACGGTCACGGCTTAGCGTTACGATCACAGGTCACAGTTAGGGTCACAGGTGACAGTTACACTCACAACTTACGCTCACACTTAGAGTTCGGGTTACGGTCACGAGTCACGGGTTACCGTCACGGGTTACCGTCACAGTTACGATCAGGGTCACGGTTAGAGTGACGGTCAGGGTCAGGCTTATGGTCACGGTTACGCTCAGGGTTAGGGGTTACGGTCAGGGGTTAGGGGTTACGATTAGGGGTTAGAGGTTAGGGGCTAGGGGTTACGGGTTAGGGGTTAGGAGTTAGGGGTTA
>NW_020911526.1:0-587 GCF_003984885.1 Neopelma chrysocephalum | reverse complement strand
TGACCATATCATCAGCCCCAGCCCCTCGTTACCACCTCATCAGCCCCGCCCCCTCATCACCACCTCATCACCCCACCCCCTCATAACCACCTCGTCACCCCCACCCCCTCGTTACCACCTCATCAGCCCCGCAGCTAAGAGTCACAGCTGACAGTGACGGGTTAGGGTCACACATTACGGTCAAGGGTTACGCTTAGGGCTCACAGCTACGGATTACACTTAGAGATTACGGTCACGGGCACAGGTTAGGAACACAGCTTAAGGTCACAAGTCACAGCTTAGGGTTAGGCTTACGGTCACGGCTTAGCGTTACGATCACAGGTCACAGTTAGGGTCACAGGTGACAGTTACACTCACAACTTACGCTCACACTTAGAGTTCGGGTTACGGTCACGAGTCACGGGTTACCGTCACGGGTTACCGTCACAGTTACGATCAGGGTCACGGTTAGAGTGACGGTCAGGGTCAGGCTTATGGTCACGGTTACGCTCAGGGTTAGGGGTTACGGTCAGGGGTTAGGGGTTACGATTAGGGGTTAGAGGTTAGGGGCTAGGGGTTACGGGTTAGGGGTTAGGAGTTAGGGGTTA
>NW_020911525.1:910-1939 GCF_003984885.1 Neopelma chrysocephalum | reverse complement strand
GCCACAGCCCCGTGGCCTGGGCAGCCGCGGGGGCCCGGGCTGGCCGCCAGCCCTGCCCGTGCCACTGCCCCTGGCCGGCAGCACCCGGCAGACGTACCCCAGCAGGGCCCCCTTGCCCTCCTTGTCCCCAGCCAGGCCAGCCTGTCCACCTTGGGGGTGTGCCCACCCTGCTACTTAGGCCTGGCCTCCAGGGCTTCTGCCACAGGGCTGGGAGATGCCTCGGGAAAGCACCAGAGCAGCTGGCTGGCAGGGAAGGAGGTGGCTGCCTGGGGGCTGCCTATGGCCTCTGCCCCCCAAGTCCTGGGGCCTTTTCCCTCCACCCTGCCCCTCGGGGACTCTGCCCAGTCTGTCCCCTCGCAGCCTTCTGCCACCCATCCCTCCCAGATTCCCCTCAAGGCTTCCCGCTCCCTTGTCCCATCAGGGCCTCCGCAGCGCCTCACCCCTTCCTGGCCTCCCAGCGCCCCCTCCCCTGCGGGTCTCCCCCAGCCCCGCCAACCTGCCCGGCAGTGGCGCAGCCCTGAAGGAGCTCCAGAGGAGCCGCTCCAGAGGCACTTGGGAGCCCGGAGCAATCCAGCCAGCAACACACAGGCAGGACACAGACGCTGCTTCCTGGCTGGGGGAGGGCTTGTGGCCATCTCCAAGGACAAGGTCCTCAGGGATCCCCACACCTCCAGCCTCTGCCCCTCCACTCTGCTGCAAGCGTTGAGGCTCCAGCAGAACCACCAAAGGCCAAGGGGCTTCTGCTCCCTTTTGCTGGCATGCTGCACAGCGGGGCAAGTGTTGCTGAGCACAAGGAGCCCTTTTCCCCTCTTCCCCAAGGCCCTGTGCACACTGGGCACAAAAAAAAAGCTCCTGGGCCTCTGTGCGTGATAACATATAGGTCATGTTCCCCTGTGGGGCTTAAAGGAAGTGCTTGCAGGGAAGAGGCATCTTCCCCACAGGCTCAGGTGGCCCCAGGAGATGGAGCTTCCCTCATCAGTTCTCCACAGGGCAGTGTCTGCCTGTGCTGCTGCAGCTCTGTGGAGAACT
>NW_020911525.1:0-810 GCF_003984885.1 Neopelma chrysocephalum | reverse complement strand
GTACAGCTCTGATGATGTAGAGCGTTTGAAGTGCCAGGTTTGAGACAGCAGGGGTGTCATGCCCTTCAGTCATGCCTTGAAGGGCTGGAAGAGAAAGGAAAGAGAGCCAAGGTGAGAGGCCAGGGGTGGGGGGACGCGAGGAGCCCCTCCTGGCCGGGCCATCCCAGGCAGCTCTTGCCATGGCCAGGAGGGAGCAGGGCCCAAGGGGATCAGCTGGAAGGTGCCTTCCCTCACCCTGGCAGATGAGCTGCAGCTCTGGCTGCTCCTGCTTCATGGACCTGGCGGCGATCCCTGGGAACACAGAGGCTGTCAGGGCCCCAGAGGCACAGGTTCCCCGCATGGGGACGCCCCAGGGCTGGGCTGGCCCAGGGCGGCAGCAGGCCCCAGGCCACTCGGGGCTCCACATGCCCTGGGCCGCATCCTGCTGCCGCTGCAGCAGCCGGGGCTGGGGCCGAGCTGCAGCGGGGCGGGGAGGGACCCCGGCCTTGTGGCTCACCCAGGAACTTGATGGCCAGCTTTCGCAGGGGCTCCTCTGGGCTCTCCAGGAACGGCAGGGCCTGGCGCACGTACTGGCCCACTCGGCTCCTGTCCTTTTCCAGCTGCAAAGAGTGCCAGGGCAGGGAGGGAAGGCTCGGCTCAGGCTCTGCCCCTTGGCCGGGCGCTCCCTGCCCCCAGCATGGGGCTCCCCTGCCCGCAGAGCCCTGAGGCCCGGCCAGCAGCCGCTGGGGCTGGGCTTTGGGGGGAGCAGAGGGCTGGGTGCTCTTGGGGAGCCGCGGGGCCGCCCTGCCCCACAGCCCAGCTGGGCCGGAG
>NW_020911524.1:269-543 GCF_003984885.1 Neopelma chrysocephalum | reverse complement strand
GTCACTTGCTGGAACACTACCGGGACAAAACACCTACAAATAGGAGCACTGCAAAACAATCGGTGCCTGATTTAGAATTCCTAAATGTGCTGGTTTAAAGTTAACCAGCAGGGGAAATGAACTCCATTCAAAAGAGAGATTTAGAAGTCAGAATAACAATTTATTAAAATAATACAAGAAGTACAGTAAGACAGACAGAGAATTGGTTTTAACCCGCAAAACCCAACGTGTACAACCCGGCACCCTGGGGTATGAACAAAAGTGGTGTTCCTTG
>NW_020911524.1:0-169 GCF_003984885.1 Neopelma chrysocephalum | reverse complement strand
CCCTGCCTCAGAGGGGGGAATTCCATCAAAGGGGATCAGAGCGGGCAATTCCATCAAAGGCTACGAGGACAAGAACATCTTGCCACCTCACAGGCCTCTACCGACAACAGTTTTTGGGAAATGGCACGGAAGGCTATAGAGACTGCCTGAGGAACAGGACAAAGCGTGT
>NW_020911523.1:383-756 GCF_003984885.1 Neopelma chrysocephalum | reverse complement strand
CCCCCCCCCCGACGACCCCCGAGTGGGTGAAGTTCTGCCGGCAGCTCTTCGGGGGCTTCTCCATCCTGCTCTGGATCGGGGCCATCCTCTGCTTCCTGGCCTATGGAATTCAGGCCGGCACCGAGGATGAACCGTCCAATGATAACGTGAGCGGGATTTGGGGGGATTTCGGGCGATTTTGGGGCGGTTTTGGGGGGTTTTGGGGCTGCGGGTTAATGGGAGTTAATGGGGTAAGGCTTGGGATTTAAGGGGGAAAGGGAGGGGATTTTGGGGGCTAAGAGGGTTAATTTGGGTCTGGGGGGTCAGTTGTTGGTCTGGGGTGTCGGTTTGGGAGGGGTTGGGAGGATTTGGGCGGTTTTGGGGCGGTTTTGGG
>NW_020911523.1:0-373 GCF_003984885.1 Neopelma chrysocephalum | reverse complement strand
CCCCCCCCCCGACGACCCCCGAGTGGGTGAAGTTCTGCCGGCAGCTCTTCGGGGGCTTCTCCATCCTGCTCTGGATCGGGGCCATCCTCTGCTTCCTGGCCTATGGAATTCAGGCCGGCACCGAGGATGAACCGTCCAATGATAACGTGAGCGGGATTTGGGGGGATTTCGGGCGATTTTGGGGCGGTTTTGGGGGGTTTTGGGGCTGCGGGTTAATGGGAGTTAATGGGGTAAGGCTTGGGATTTAAGGGGGAAAGGGAGGGGATTTTGGGGGCTAAGAGGGTTAATTTGGGTCTGGGGGGTCAGTTGTTGGTCTGGGGTGTCGGTTTGGGAGGGGTTGGGAGGATTTGGGCGGTTTTGGGGCGGTTTTGGG
>NW_020911522.1:418-826 GCF_003984885.1 Neopelma chrysocephalum | reverse complement strand
GGGGCTGGGACATGGTGGGGCAGGGACCCCCAACCCCCCCAAACCCCAGTCCTGACCCACCCACGGTGGGGGTGGGATCCCCACCCCAACCCGGCCCCACAGGAGCTTCCAACCTCCCCATCCCACCCCATTCCTGAGCCACAGGGTCTTCCAACCCCATCCCACCCCATCCCAGCCCCACAGGGCCTTCCAACCCCACCCTGGCCCCACAGGACCTTCCAACCCCCCATCCCACCCCATTCCTGACCCACAGCACCTTCCAATCTCATCCCACCCCAGCCCCATAGGACCTTCCCACCCCCCATCCCACCCCATCCCAGCCCCACAGCCCCATCCCATCCCTGGCCCACAGCATGGATAACCCCTCCCTGCCCCATCCCTGTCCCACGGCCCCACATCCCACCCCAT
>NW_020911522.1:0-408 GCF_003984885.1 Neopelma chrysocephalum | reverse complement strand
GGGGCTGGGACATGGTGGGGCAGGGACCCCCAACCCCCCCAAACCCCAGTCCTGACCCACCCACGGTGGGGGTGGGATCCCCACCCCAACCCGGCCCCACAGGAGCTTCCAACCTCCCCATCCCACCCCATTCCTGAGCCACAGGGTCTTCCAACCCCATCCCACCCCATCCCAGCCCCACAGGGCCTTCCAACCCCACCCTGGCCCCACAGGACCTTCCAACCCCCCATCCCACCCCATTCCTGACCCACAGCACCTTCCAATCTCATCCCACCCCAGCCCCATAGGACCTTCCCACCCCCCATCCCACCCCATCCCAGCCCCACAGCCCCATCCCATCCCTGGCCCACAGCATGGATAACCCCTCCCTGCCCCATCCCTGTCCCACGGCCCCACATCCCACCCCAT
>NW_020911521.1:432-854 GCF_003984885.1 Neopelma chrysocephalum | reverse complement strand
CCGGGGCTGTGACAGTTCAGGGGGGTTCAGGGGTGTTTTTGGGGACCCTCTAACCCCCCCAATCCCCCAATTTCAGGGTGTTCCCCTGCCCCAGAGCGAGGCCAATGCCATGGACGTCGTCGTTCGCTTCGCGCTGCAGCAGCTCCGCTTCCCCCCCCAAAAAATCATCATCTATGCCTGGAGCATCGGGGGCTTCACCGGTACTTTTGGGGGGCTCAGAACCTCGGGGGGACCCCCTAAACCCCCTCTAACCCCCCTTTGTGCCCCCCCAAAGCCACCTGGGCCGCCATGTCCTACCCCGACCTGGGGGGGCTCGTCCTCGACGCCTCCTTCGACGACCTGGTGCCCCTGGCCCTGAAGGTGCTGCCCCGCAGCTGGCGTGAGTCCCTGACCCCCCCAAACCCCCCTGACCCCCCCTGAGC
>NW_020911521.1:0-422 GCF_003984885.1 Neopelma chrysocephalum | reverse complement strand
CCGGGGCTGTGACAGTTCAGGGGGGTTCAGGGGTGTTTTTGGGGACCCTCTAACCCCCCCAATCCCCCAATTTCAGGGTGTTCCCCTGCCCCAGAGCGAGGCCAATGCCATGGACGTCGTCGTTCGCTTCGCGCTGCAGCAGCTCCGCTTCCCCCCCCAAAAAATCATCATCTATGCCTGGAGCATCGGGGGCTTCACCGGTACTTTTGGGGGGCTCAGAACCTCGGGGGGACCCCCTAAACCCCCTCTAACCCCCCTTTGTGCCCCCCCAAAGCCACCTGGGCCGCCATGTCCTACCCCGACCTGGGGGGGCTCGTCCTCGACGCCTCCTTCGACGACCTGGTGCCCCTGGCCCTGAAGGTGCTGCCCCGCAGCTGGCGTGAGTCCCTGACCCCCCCAAACCCCCCTGACCCCCCCTGAGC
>NW_020911520.1:247-911 GCF_003984885.1 Neopelma chrysocephalum | reverse complement strand
AGAGAGGCAGCCGAGCGTCACTGGCGCAGCTGCTCCACCTGGTCAGCCACGGGGGGCTGCGGACAAAGGCAGGGTTAGAGACACACTGGGGTGGACTGGGACACACTGGGGTGGACTGGGACACACTGGGATGCTGGGGAGGGTCGTGGCTATGAGAGGGGAGGGTCTGGGCCCAGCAGAACTCGGGGTACCCACCTCAGACCTCTTCACTCGATGGACATCCATGCCTCCCTGGAGAGAGAACGTGAGGTGTCACTGGTCATTGGGGTGTTCCCAGGCCCAGAAGGGATGTGGGGACTACATTTCCCCCCATTTCCCATATTGGGGGCATCCCAACTCCAGGACTTACCCCAACACATCCACCTCCTCCTTGTCCTGCGATCGGCTGGGGAAGCACAGCAAAGGTTTAAGCAGGATTGGCCCCTGTGGGGCTGGGGGAGGGACACGGGTGTCCCCAGCCCCCCCAGCCCATGGTTGGCCCAGTCTGAGGGGGAAAATCCCTTCTGCTCCCCCCAACCCCACTCCATCCAGTTTCCCCCGGGATCCCTGTTCCTGCAGGGCCCAGGGTGGGGATGGAGACAGGGAGAGCCAGGGGAATTCAGAGCCTGCAGGGAGGGGAGGGGGGGCAGGAGGAGGGGGCCCAAAGATCGAGAAGTTGGGGGAG
>NW_020911520.1:0-147 GCF_003984885.1 Neopelma chrysocephalum | reverse complement strand
CGATCTTTGGGCCCCCTCCTCCTGCCCCCCCTCCCCTCCCTGCAGGCTCTGAATTCCCCTGGCTCTCCCTGTCTCCATCCCCACCCTGGGCCCTGCAGGAAGGGGAGGGGGGGCAGGAGGAGGGGGCCCAAAGATCGAGAAGTTGGG
>NW_020911519.1:293-576 GCF_003984885.1 Neopelma chrysocephalum | reverse complement strand
CCCCCCCAATGCCCCTGATGCCCCCAGGGTGCCCCCAAAGCCCCCAGGATGCCCCCAGAGCCCCCCAGGATGCCCCCAGTGCCCCCCAGGCCGTGCCCACCTGATCCAGGATGTAGTTCCTGCGTTTCCTGGCCGCGATCTGGATGAGGCGGTTCAGGCCCTGATGCCCCTCCAATGTCTCTGACACCCCCCTAATGCCCCTGATGCCCCCCAGACCCCCCCAGGATGCCCCTGATGCCCCCAGGATGCCCCCAGTGCCCCCATAGCCCCCCAGTGCCCCCCA
>NW_020911519.1:0-283 GCF_003984885.1 Neopelma chrysocephalum | reverse complement strand
CCCCCCCAATGCCCCTGATGCCCCCAGGGTGCCCCCAAAGCCCCCAGGATGCCCCCAGAGCCCCCCAGGATGCCCCCAGTGCCCCCCAGGCCGTGCCCACCTGATCCAGGATGTAGTTCCTGCGTTTCCTGGCCGCGATCTGGATGAGGCGGTTCAGGCCCTGATGCCCCTCCAATGTCTCTGACACCCCCCTAATGCCCCTGATGCCCCCCAGACCCCCCCAGGATGCCCCTGATGCCCCCAGGATGCCCCCAGTGCCCCCATAGCCCCCCAGTGCCCCCCA
>NW_020911518.1:631-914 GCF_003984885.1 Neopelma chrysocephalum | reverse complement strand
AACCTCCTCCAGGTGCCACCAAACCTTCTCCAGGTGCCACCAAACCTCCTCCAGGTGCCACCAAACCCCCTCCAGGTGCCACCAAACCTCCTCCAGGTGCCACCAGAGGTTCCCCAAGTGCCACCAAACCTCCTCCAGGTGCCACTAAAGGTTCTCCAAGTGCCACCAAACCCTCTCCAGGTGCCACCAAACCCCTCCCAGGTGCCACCAGAGCTTCTCCAGGTGCCACCAAACCTCCTCCAGGTGCCACCAAACCCCTCCCAGGTGCCACCAAAGTTTCTCC
>NW_020911518.1:0-531 GCF_003984885.1 Neopelma chrysocephalum | reverse complement strand
TAACCACCCTTGACCACCAATGACCCTCTTCAACCACCATGGACCTCATTGACCACCATTGACCACCATTGACCCCAGTTGACCACCCTTGACCCCCTTGACCCCCCTTGACCACCGTTGACCTCCCTTGACCCCCCAATCGCCCCCCGCCAACCTTCTCGACGCTGCTCCAGAAGTGCCGGACCTCGCGGGCGATGGCGGCGGCCACGCGGCGAAGTTTGGCCTGTTCCTCCCGCTTGGCGCGTTCCTGGCGCTGCCGCTGCTCCTCGTGGTGCCGCATCACCATCCGAACCACCTGGGCACCAAAAGAGGGCACGGGTGGCACCAGAACCTCGCCAGGGGCCACCAAAACTCCTCCAGGGGCCACCAGAGGTTCTCCAGGGGCCACCAGAGGTTCTTCAGGTGGTCAAAGGTCTGGAGATGCCACCAAAGGTTCTCCAGGTGCCACCAAACCTCCTCCAGGTGCCACCAAACCTCCTCCAGGTGCCACCAAACCTCCTCCAGGTGCCACCAAACCTTCTCCAGGTGCCA
>NW_020911517.1:830-1327 GCF_003984885.1 Neopelma chrysocephalum | reverse complement strand
GGGGGTCCTGAGGGGGGATACAGGGGGAAAATGGGGGCCCTGGGGGCACCCAGGTGGCTCTGGGCACCCACCTGACGCAGGGGGAGGGGGTGTCCCCGTTGCCCCCCCAGATCCTGATCCTGGACGTGATCGAGGTGGTGCCGGAGCCGGGGCAGCCCCTGACCAAGAACAAGTTCAAGGTGCTCTACGAGAAGGAGCAGAAGGGCCCCGTGACAGCCCTGTGCCACTGCCACGGGTACCTCGTGTCTGCCATCGGACAGAAGGTACCTGGGCACACCTGGGGGCACACCTGGGCACACCTGGGCACACCTGGGGGCACCTGGGCTCACCTGGGGGACATGGGAGCACTTTAGAGGGCACACCTGGGGGACATGGGGGCACCTGGGCACACCTGAGGGACATGGGGGTGTCCCTGTGCCACTGCCACGGGTACCTCGTGTCTGCCATCGGCCAGAAGGTACCTGGGCACACCTGGGGACACACCTGGGCACACCTGG